>NW_019272133.1:0-25008 GCF_002738345.1 Cucurbita maxima | reverse complement strand
AATGAATGTCAAAGCACGAGGAGGATATGAATATTTCATCAGTTTCATTGATGATTATTCAAGGTATGACTATCTTTACCTAATGTTTCACAAGTTCGAAGCTCTTTAAAAATTCAGAGAGTATAAGAGTGAGGTTGAGAATCTATTAGGTAAAACTATTAAAATACTTCGATTAGATCGAGGAGGAGAGTACATGGACTTAAGATTTCAGGACTATATGATAGAACATGGAATAAAGTCCCAACTCTCAGCCCCTGGTATGCCTGAAAAAAGGATGTATTAGAAAGGAGAAATAAAACTTTTTTAGACATGATACGGTCTATGATGAGTTTCGCTCAATTACCCGATCCGTTTTGGGGATATGCAGTGGAGACTGCCACATACATTTTGAACATGGTTCCTACTAAGAGTGTTTTAGAAACACTTTATGAGTTATGGAAATGGGGTAAAGGTAATTTACGTCACTTCAGAATTTGGGGATGTCCAGCACATGTGTTGTTGCAAAACCTCAAGAAATTAGAACTTCGTTCAAAATTATGTCTATTCGTAGGATACCCCAAAGAGACGAAAGGTGGTTTGTTTTATGACCTTCAAGAAAATAGAGTGTTTGTATCAACAAACGCTACATTCTTAGAGGAAGACCACGTAAGAAATCATCAACCTTGCAGCAAACTAATATTAAGTGAGATTTCTAAAGAAGCTACTGATAATACAACAACAGTTGTTGATCAAGCTGGTCCTTCAACAAGAGTTGTTGTTGGAGATGACACTTTTGGGCAATCCCATCCTTCTCAAGAGTTGACAATGCCTCGACGTAGTGGGAGGGTTATAACTCAACCTGATCGTTACTTGGGTTTCGCACACACTCAAGTCATCATACCTGATGATGGCGTTGAGGATGCATTGACCTATAAACAGGCAATGAATGATGAAGATAGAGATCAGTGGATCAAAGCCATGAATCTTGAAATTGAGTCAATGTACTTCAATTCAGTCTGGGAACTTGTAGATCAATCAGATGGGGTAAAACCTATTAGTTGCAAATGGATCTATAAGAGGAAACGAGACCAAACCGGTAAGGTACCAACCTGTAAAGCTCGTCTTGTAGAAAAGGGTTATACCCAAAGAGAGGGGGTGGACTATGAAGAAACCTTTTCTCCTGTTGCTATGCTTAAATTGATTAGAATACTCTTGTCTATTGCCACATTTTATGATTATGAAATTTAGCAAATGGATGATAAGACAGTCTTTCTAAACGGAAATCTTGAAGAGAGTATCTATATGGCTCTACCAAATGGGTTCATTTAACAGGATCACAAACATAGGGTTTGCAAGCTTAAAAGATCCATTTATGGGTTGAAGCAAGCATCTCGATCCTGGAATATAAAGTTTGATACCGCGATCAAATCTTATGGCTTTAAACAGAATGTTGACGAACCTTGTGTTTATAAAAGGATTGTCAACTAGCTTTCCTAGTGTTGTACGTTGACGATATTCTACTCATTGGGAAAGATGTGGGATTTCTGACTGACATTAAGCATTGGCTAGCGACACAATTCCAAATGAAAGATTTGGGAGAGGCTCAGTTTGTTCTTGGAATCCAAATTGTTTGGAATCGTAAGAACAAAACACTAGAATTGTCTCAGGCATCGTATATCGACAAAATGTTGATTCGATATAAGATGTAGAACTCCAAGAAAGGATTATTACCTTTCAGGCATGGAGTTCATTTGCTGAAGGATCAAAGTCCTAAGACACCTTAAGAAATTGAGGATATGAAACACATTCCCTATGCATCAGCAGTCGGTAGTTTGATGTATGCCATGCTATGTACCCAACCTGACATATGCTATGCTGTGGGAATTGTCAGCAGATATCAGTCCAATCCAGGACGTGCTCATTGGACTGCCGTTAAGAATATAATCAAGTATCTTAGGAGAACGAGGGACTATATGCTAATGTACGGTGCTAAGGATCTGATCCTTACACGATACACAAACTCAGATTTTTAGACTGATGTAGATTCGAGGAAATCGACATCAGGATCTGTCTTCACTTTGAACGAAGGAGCAATAATATGGCGAAGCATAAAGCAAGGTTGCATTTCTGATTCCACCATGGAGGCTGAGTATGTTGCTGCTTGTTAAGCAGCGAAAGAATCTGTATGGCTTAGAAAGTTCTTAAATGATTTGGAAGTCGTTCCAAATATGCATCTTCCCGTCACTCTTTATTGTGATAACAGTGGAGCAGTTGCAAATTCGAAAGAACCAAGAAGCCATAAGCGAGGAAAACATATTGAGCGCAAATATCATCTCAAAAGGGAGATTGTGCAACGAGGAGATGTGATCGTCACACAGATAGTTTCGGAGCACAACATTGCTGATCCATTTACAAAGCCTCTCACGGCTAAAGTGTTTGAAGGGCACCTAGTGAGCCTAGGACTACGAGTTATGTAATCTAGGGCAAGTGGGAGAAAAGGCATGAGTATGTGATGCCCTAGTTTATTGTATTTATGTCTCTCTCTACTCAACGTTATAAAATCCCACTGGAGTTTTAGTCCAAGTGGGTGTTTGTTGGGTTTTATGTCCTAAAACTCATAGTTTGTAAACAAAGACATATTCTATTTTCAATAAAGTTATTACTGATGTTTATTCAGTAAAGATTGTTATTGAATAAAGTGAACTTTACGATCATTAATCTAAATCCAATAAACTAAGAACACTTTGGCTATAGTATGATTACTTGAACTATATGTAGAGTCTCTCTTCATATATGCTAAATCCCTCCCAAGTGTAGTCACTCACCGGATTCAACAATTCTGTTCTAAGGACGGAGGATAGTGGAGAAGACATTAGTGGTGGATCAAAACCGGTTCGTGAGGAAAAAAGAATTTGAACTACAAAAGGTTAGTATTCAAATTCATTAAGTTTTAATACTTATGAACATGCTAGTTATTTACTATAATTGATGTTCTAAAAGTGCCAAAGATCCAAATTGCTTCCGCATGTGTTATATTAGCACCATCAGTGGGCACTACACTCAGATAGTGTGAAGGAGCTCGTTGCAGCTTGGATGTGCTAGAGTGCCCTGCAAGGCTAATTCTCAGTTTGTTGTTTGCAATTATGATCCTCCTAGTAACTAGATTGGGGAAAAGCCTTATGGTTCTTCTTTGTATATTGGAGAATCTCCACAATATTATGATTTTGTATACTTTTCTCCCCTAAATGGAGAATGAATGCAATCATGAATTTCTACAATTTTATGATATTGTCTACTTTTCTACCCAAAATTGCAAAAATAAATGGAGAAAATTAACGAGTTTTAGAAATCATATCTTCACAATGGTACGATATTGTCCTCTTTTCTATCCAAAATTGCATAAATAAATGGAGAATTACCGAGATTTAGAAATCACTCGTCTCCACAATGGTATGATCTTTGTTGGATGAATGTCCCACCTCAACTAATTTAGGGAATGATCGTGGGTTCATAATCAGAAAATACTATCTCCATCGGGGTGAGGCCTTTTGGGAAGCGCGAAGCAAAGCGATGAGAGCTTATGTTCAAAGTGGACAATATCATACCATTGTGGAGAGTCGTGTTCGTCTAACATGGTATCAGAGCCACGCCCTAAACTTAACCATGTCAATAGAATTCTCAAATGTCGAACAAAGAACTCCAAAAGAAAAAAGAAAAAGAAAAGAAGTCGAGGGGAAGTGTTGGATGAAAGTCCAACTCGGCGAATTTAGGGAACGATCATGGGTCCATTGAGGTGAACTCAAAGTGGACAATATCTTCCTAATGGTATGATATTAAGTGCTTTGTTACCAATACTGCAAAAATAAATGGAGAATTACCATGTTTTAGGAACCATCCATCTCTACACTGATATGATACTGTCTAGTTTGAGATTAGGTACTTTCTGCTTGTTGTCCTGTGAGATTATTCCTTACTTATAGATTCATGATCATGATTATTCCTTACTTATAGATTCATGATCATTCTCTTAACAATTTTACACACGGAGAATAGCTCCCAGAATAGCTGTCAAATGTTGTTTGAAGTCAACGGGAATAAATGCCCGCGGCGGAGATGCGAAAAACCAGTCACGATGTTTCGGCATCGAAATCGGGAGACCCACGACGGCAATTAGCTCTGCTGCACATAAGTCAATAGTAATTAAAATATACTATTGCTCGAGAGGTAGAAGGTTTTATTTCATCCATGACTATATGTTTTAAGTTACGGTTACTTTAAAAAAAGGAAAAAGAAATACAAAAATTCAGAACTCAATTAGTAGTAAATATTTTTAATCTAAAATTCTTTTTATATAATAAACCCAATCTAAATAGGTTATAAAAATTTTAGGTTAAATTAGTTCATTTCATTTACTCAAAATTTTAATAAAATATTAACATAATTTATTTATTTTTGAACATTTAATTAACCAATTCAATTTTAATACATATTTTAAAAAATTGGAGGAGAATAAATAAATAAAATTATGAAACTAAATAAAACAATAAATATATACCTACAAGTAAAAATGTATCTTTTAAGATTAACCATAATCGGGTGGATTAAGTTTCATTAATCTTAAAAAAAAAAATCATAAACTAGCTAAATCTAGAAAATTTTCATTTATTTGAAGCTAATCCAAACAAAAATCTAGCTCGTAATTAAACATGGAAGCGAGAATGAATTTATTCTCTTTGAATTCCCAAGCATGACATAATTAGTTCATAATTCATGGTTTTACCCATCACATTCCATATTAAGTTTTCCATCTCTATATAAATTATTCCCTCATTCTCAATCTTCATCTCATCTCTCATCGGAATTATGTGGACTCAAACCCTTCGGATCATGGCCGCTTTCATGGTCACTTTCATTTTCCTCCTCGCCCTAACCAAAGCTCAAAACGCCCCCGGTGACTACCTTGCGCTTCACAACCGAGCTCGAGCCGAGGTCGGCGTCGGGCCCATGCAATGGAGCAACACCGTGGCCGCGTACGCTCAAGCCTATGCGGAAAAAAGAAAGGGTGACTGCGCCATGATTCACTCAACCGGGCCGTACGGGGAAAACATAGCCGTGGGCTACTACCCTGAGTTCACCGGGGCGGATGCAGTGAAGCTGTGGGCGAACGAGAAGCCGCTGTATGATCATGCATCGAATAAATGCGTGGGTGGTGAATGTGGGCACTACACTCAGATGGTGTGGCGGAGCTCGGTGCGGCTTGGATGTGCTAGAGTGCCTTGCAAGGCTAATTCTCAGTTTGTTGTTTGCAATTATGATCCTCCAGGCAACTATATTGGGGAAAAGCCTTATGATTCTTGGGTGGTATGAAGAGATTTGGTTTTAAAATTTTTATGAATATTAATAAAGTTTGTGAGAGAATCATGAATTTATTTATTGAAATAAAACTACGATATTGTCTACAATAGTATTATATTGTCTAGAGCATAAACTCTTGTTGCTGTGTTTTGACTTCCTTACTCATAAACTCATGATCATAGAGTCTCCCCTCTCATTAAGTACACCACATAGAGCCACATTTGAAGCCTATAGATTACCTATGAACATAGAGACTCCCCTCGAACAAAATACACCATAGAGCCTCCCTCGAACAAAAGACACCATAGTCCCTCCCCTTAAGTCGATGGATTTCTAAAAGAAACTCCCTTTAATCGAGACTCGACTTCTTTCTTCGGAGACCTTGAACAAAATACGAAATTTGTTCGACACTTTTAACTACGATTTTTAGGCTTACAACTTTTTCGTTCGACATACCTAAGTTAAGTTCATAGTTTGATACCATGTAACTAATCACGAATCTCTATAATGTTATATGATATTTGTCAACTTTGAACATAATATCATGGGTTTGCTTCGAGCTCCCACAAGAAGTCATGTTAATGAAAATGTATTCTTTAGTTATAAATCTATGATCATTTCCGAACAGTCTTCAACACTGAGAGCATCAGCCACCAGCCAATAGTTGTTCCAAGTCACCCGGAAGAAATGCCCTCGGCGGAGATGCGGAAAACAAGTTTAAGGTGTTTTCAGCCTCCAAATCGAGAGAACCACGACGACGACGATTAACTCCGCTGCAGTATGATACCCACACAGGCGACGAAGACTCACTGCCACAACCTACCGCCGTTTACCAGCTCTGAATATGGAGACCAACGGAGCCGGAGTGACTAAAGGACACCCGACGCTCAAAAGGCGACCATTTTTTTTCTTACTTTACTTATTGGCACTCCATTCGTCTTTTTCTCGGCTTCGTGGGAAAAAAAAACAATAATAATAAATAATCAAAATGGTAAAATCAAAGAAATGCCTGTTTTTTGTTGAATTACTGAAATTCCCTTTTATCGAAATACTGAAATACTGAAATTTGATAGGTACTGTGATCATTGGGCAATGCTCATGGAAAACTTCTATAGTACTGGGTTTGGTGGAGAATGTGATTCCTGCACCAATATGACACATTGTTTTAACAGATACCAAGAAGAAGCACATTGATGATCATAAATTGAAAGATTTCAAAGCAAAGAATTATCTATTTCAAGCATTAGAACGTTCGATCTTGGAGACAACCCTCAACAAGGATACAGAAACTCAATTCATCATACCTGATGATGGCGTTGAGGATCCATTGACCTATAAACAGGCAATGAATGATGAAGATAGAGATCTGTGGATCAAAGCCATGAATCTTGAAATGGAGTCAATGTACTTCAATTCAGTCTGGGAACTTGTAGATCAACCAGATGGGGTAAAACCTATTGGTTGCAAATGGATCTATAAGAGGAAACGAGACCAAACCGGTAAGGTACAAACCTTTAAAGCTCGTATTGTAGAAAAGGGTTATACCCAAAGAGAGGGGGTGGACTATGAAGAAACCTTCTCTCCTGTTGCTATGCTTAAATCGATTAGAATACTCTTGTCTATTGCCACATTTTATGATTATGAAATTTGGCAAATGGATGTCAAGATAGCCTTTCTAAAGGGCAATCTTGAAGAGAGTATCTATATTACTCAACCAGATGGGTTCATTAAACAAGATCACAAGCATAGGGTTTGCAAGCTTAAAAGATCCATTTATGGGTTGAAGCAAGCATCTCGATCCTGGAATATAAAGTTTGATACCGCGATCAAATCTTATGGCTCGAAACAGAATGTTGACGAACCTTGTGTTTAAAAAGGATAGTCAACTCTATAGTAGCTTTCTTAGTGTTATACGTTGACGATATTCTACTCATTGGGAATGATGTGGGATTTCTGACTGACATTAAGCATTGGCTAGCGACACAATTCCAAATGAAAGATTTGGGAGAGGCTCAGTTTGTTCTTGGAATCCAAATTGTTCATAATCGCAAGAACAAAACACTAGCATTGTCTTATGCATCGTATACGACAAAATGTTGATTCGATATAAAATGGACGACTCCAAGAAAGGATTTTTACCTTTCCGGCATGGAGTTGATTTGTCGAAGGAACAAAGTCATAAGACACCTCAAGAAATTAAGGATATGAGACACATTCCCTATGCATCAGCAGTCGGTAGTCTGATGTATGCCATACTATGTACCCGACCTGACATATGCTATGCTGTGGGAATTGTCAGTAGATATCAGTCCAATCCGGGACGCGTTCATTGGAATGCCATTAAGAATATCCTCAAGTTTCTTAGGAGAACGAGAGACTATATGCTAATGTACACTGCTAAGGATCTGATCCTTACAAGGTACACTGACTCAGATTTTCAGACCGATGTAGATTCGAGGAAATCGACATGAGGATTTGTCTCACTCTGAACGGAGGAGCAATAATATGGAGAAGCATAAAGTAAGGTTGCATCGCTAATTCTACCATGGAGGCTGAGTATGTTGCTGCTTGTGAAGCAGCGAAAGAATCTGTATGGCTTATAGAGTTCTTAACTGATTTGGAAGTCGTTCCAAATATGCATCTTCCCATCACTCTTTATTGTGATAACAGTGGAGCAGTTGCAAATTTGAAAGAACCAAGAAGCCATAACTGAAGAAAACATATTGAGCGCAAATATCATCTCATAAGGGAGATTGTGCAACGAGGAGATGTGATCATCATACAGATAGCTTCGGAGCACAACATTACTGATCCATTTACAAAGCCTCTCACGGCTAAAGTGTTTGAAGGGCACCTAGTGAGTCTAGGACTACGAGTTATGTAATCTAGGGCAAGTGGGAGAAAAGGCAAGAGTATGTGATGATTATATAATTGTTATATAAAGCATGTTAGATGCATGTTATAGGTTATTTTCAACGTCATAAAACGAGATAGACGTTAAAATCTATAATGAAAATAAGTGCATGCTCGCTTAAGGTTAAGAACCAAGCACAATCAATTTTAATAGTTAAAATAGGTCGATGTCTTGTAAAATTTTGCTTACAAGAAAGCTCACCTGGCACGATCTTGACTAAGGCTGGAGGTACTTAAGTTGACGGTTTACGGAACACCTACTACTTAGTGGGAGATCGGACCAATACTTGAGCTTAGTTAGCCCAGTTTTATGAGCATGCTTGAGTGATGTAAGTTCTGGAAAAATTACTTAGACTTAGGTTATATTTAATTAGCCGAAATATACCTAAGTAATGAGTATACCCAACCGTTTAAAATACTTAGTGGGAGGAAAAAAGTATATGAGATACATCGTTTTCCTTTTCACGCTCTCTGAAAAATTCACACCGTGAGATTCATGCTCGGCCTCGTGTTGCCCTGGGAGCGTCCTCCATTCGGAAGGTATTTGCATGAGCCAATAACAAGGTGAATAGAGAAAGTACTTATAGTAAGTGGAAGAAGGAAGTATATCAACACGTCCTATGGTCTCCACCACTAGGTTGCACCGTGAGATTCTCATGTTCCGCCTGCATGTTGCCCTAGAGCAACTACCCATTCGGAGGGTCGTAACATGGGAGTCGAAACAACGCAAACTCCAGAAATGGATACTATTTCTTAGGGCCATTCCCAACTTTGGCTTTTTCATTCAATAGCATTGTTGGGACCGATCTATGAGGCCTGAAATTGGTGGGTCACACTTGCGAAGAATTACTAAGAGTTAGTGTTTAAGTCAAGAATGTCTTCGTTTGGTGAATGTGTGATTGACTGCCTCTTAGTAGCAGTTGCTCTAACTTACTAAAGTATCGTTGCAAATTAATAATTCTTTTTGGGTACATTATTACATTTGCTAAAACTGATTGGATTAAACAGCATTAAGTCAAATCACTAATAGAATTTTCTTTATATCTCAGCATGACAAACTCAATAGTACAATTACTCGCTTTTGAGAAATCAAACCTGAACACAATACTGGTAATTGATGATTTAAGGTTTGTTTTAACTAAGGAATGTCCTCCAAAACCCAGCTCAAATGCAAACCGAACAGTTCAGGATGCGTATGACAAATGGATAAAGGCAAATGACAAAGCCCGAGTGTACATTCTTGCCAGTATATCTGATGTTTTGGCTAAGAAACACGATGTTATGGGTACTGCTAAAGAGCTTATGGAATCTCTAAAAGGGATGTTTGGACAACCGTCCTTCTCCACTCGACATGAAGCCATAAAATACATTTACAACTGTCGTATGAAAGAATGGACCTCAGTTAGAGAACATGTCCTGGACATGATGGTTCATTTCAATGTGGCAGAAGAAAATGAAGTTGTCATTGATGAGAAGAGTCAAGTCAGTTTTATCATGGAGTCTCTTCCGAAGAGCTTTCCGCACAAATGTGGTGATGAACGAAATAGAATATAACTTGACTGCTCTTCTCAATGAGCTACAGACTTATCAGTCCCTCTTAACGAACAAGGGACGTACAGGAGAAGAAAATGTTGCTATGTTCAAGAAATTACAATGAGTATCATCCTCCAAAAATAAGTTTGAACCTTCAACTTCTAAAAGTGTTTTGATGAAGAAGAAGGGTAAAGGGAAAAATAAGATTCCTACTAACCGCAAATACAAGGCTCAAAAGGCAGATAAAGGAAAATGTTTCCATTGCAACGAAAATGAGCACTGGAAGAGAAACTGCCCAAAATACCTTGTAGAGAAGAAAGCTAAAAAGACACAACAAGGTAAATATGATTTACTCGTTGTAGAAATATGTTTAGTAGAGTATGATAACTCAACTTGGATACTAGATTCAGGGGCCACTAATCATATTTGTTCTTTTTACCAGGAAACTAGCTCCTCGAGAATGCTTGCGGACGACGAGATAACACTCATGGTTGGAACAGGAGAGGTTGTCTCAGCAAGATCAGTAGGAAATTTAAAGTTATTTTTTGAAGATAGATTCATTATATTAGATAATGTATTTTTTGTTCCAAGAATGAAAAGAAATCTAATATCTATCTCTTGTTTATTAAAACAATTGTATAAAGTATCTTTTGAAATCAATGAAATGTTCATTTGCAAAAGAGGCATTCATATTTGTTCTGCAAAACTAGAAAACAACTTATATATGTCAAAACTGAGCATAACAAAAGCTATTTTAAATACCGAGATGTTTAAAATAGTTGAAACTCAAAATAAACGACAAAAGATTTCTCCTAATAACTACCTTTGGCATTTAAGACTAGGCCACATTAATCTCAATAGGATTGAGAGATCGGTTAAAAGAGGACTTTTAAATAAGTTAGAAGACAACTCTTTACCTCCATGTGAGTCTTGTCTTGAGGGTAAAATGACTAAACGATCGTTTTCGGAAAAAGGTTATAGAGCCAAAGAAACCTTAGAACTCATGCATACAAATCTCTGTGGTCCAATGAATGTCAAAGCACGAGGAGGATATGAATATTTCATCAGTTTTATTGATGATTATTCAAGGTATGACTATCTTTACCTAATGTGTCACAAGTTCGAAGCTCTTTAAAAATTCAGAGAGTATAAGACTGAGGTTGAGAATCTATTAGGTAAAACTATTAAAATACTTCGATTAGATCGAGGAGGAGAGTACATGGACTTAAGATTTCAGGACTATATGATAGAACATGGAATAAAGTCCCAACTCTCAGCCCCTGGTATGCCTGAACAAAATGATGTATCAGAATGGAGAAATAAAACTTTTTTAGACATGGTACGGTCTATGATGAGTTTCGCTCAATTACCCGATCCGTTTTGGGGATATGCAGTGGAGACTGCCACATACATTTTGAACATGGTTCCTACTAAGAGTGTTTTAGAAACACTTTATGAGTTATGGAAATGGCGTAAAGGTAATTTACGTCACTTCAGAATTTGGGGATGTCCAGCACATGTGTTGTTGCAAAACCTCAAGAAATTAGAACTTCGTTCAAAATTATGTCTATTCGTAGGATACCCCAAAGAGACGAAAGGCAGTTTGTTTTATGACCTTCAAGAAAATAGAGTGTTTGTATCAACAAACGCTACATTCTTAGAGGAAGACCACGTAAGAAATCATCAACCTTGCAGCAAACTAATATTAAGTGAGATTTCTAAAGAAGCTACTGATAATACAACAACAGTTGTTGATCAAGCTGTGGGAATTGTCAGCAGATATCAGTCCAATCCAGGACGTACTCATTGGACTGCCGTTAAGAATATAATCAAGTATCTTAGGAGAACGAGGGACTATATGCTAATGTACGGTGCTAAGGATCTGATCCTTACACGGTACACTAACTCAGATTTTTAGACTGATGTAGATTCGAGGAAATCGACATCAGGATCTGTCTTCACTTTGAACGAAGGAGCAATAATATGGCGAAGCATAAAGCAAGGTTGCATTTCTGATTCCACCATGGAGGCTGAGTATGTTGCTGCTTGTGAAGCAGCGAAAGAATCTGTATGGCTTAGAAAGTTCTTAACTGATTTGGAAGTCGTTCCAAATATGCATCTTCCCGTCACTCTTTATTGTGATAACAGTGGAGCAGTTGCAAATTCGAAAGAACCAAGAAGCCATAAGCGAGGAAAACATATTGAGCGCAAATATCATCTCATAAGGGAGATTGTGCAACGAGGAGATGTGATCGTCACACAGATAGTTTCGGAGCACAACATTGCTGATCCATTTACAAAGCCTCTCACGGCTAAAGTGTTTGAAGGGCACCTAGTGAGTCTAGAACTACGAGTTATGTAATCTAGGGCAAGTGGGAGAAAAGGCATGAGTATGTGATGCCCTAGTTTATTGTATTTATGTCTCTCTCTACTCAACGTTATAAAACCCCACTGGAGTTTTAGTCCAAGTGGGTGTTTGTTGGGTTTTATGTCCTAAAACTCATAGTTTGTAAACAAAGACATATTCTATTTTCAATAAAGTTATTACTGATGTTTATTCAGTAAAGATTGTTATTGAATAAAGTGAACTTTACGATCATTAATCTAAATCCAATAAACTAAGAACACTTTGGCTATAGTATGATTACTTGAACTATATGTAGAGTCTCTCTTCATATATGCTAAATCCCTCCCAAGTTTAGTCACTCACCGGATTCAACAATTCTGTTCTAAGGACGGAGGATAGTGGAGAAGACACTAGTGGTGGATCGAAACCGGTTCGTGAGGAAAAAAGAATTTGAACTACAAAAGGTTAGTATTCAAATTCATTAAGTTTTAATACTTATGAACATGCTAGTTATTTACTATAATTGATGTTCTAAAAGTGCCAAAGATCCAAATTGCTTCCGCATGTGTTATATTAGCACCATCAGTGGGCACTACACTCAGATAGTGTGAAGGAGCTCGTTGCAGCTTGGATGTGCTAGAGTGCCCTGCAAGGCTAATTCTCAGTTTGTTGTTTGCAATTATGATCCTCCTAGTAACTAGATTGGGGAAAAGCCTTATGGTTCTTCTTTGTATATTGGGGAATCTCCACAATAATATGATATTGTATACTTTTCTCCCCTAAATGGAGAATGAATGCAATCATGAATTTCTACAATTTTATGATATTGTCTACTTTTCTACCCAAAATTGCAAAAATAAATGGAGAAAATTAACGAGTTTTAGAAATCATATCTTCACAATGGTACGATATTGTCCTCTTTTCTATCCAAAATTGCATAAATAAATGGAGAATTACCGAGATTTAGAAATCACTCGTCTCCACAATGGTATGATCTTTGTTGGATGAATGTCCCACCTCAGCTAATTTAGGGAATGATCGTGGGTTCATAATCAGAAAATACTATCTCCATCGGGGTGAGGCCTTTTGGGAAGCGCAAAGCAAAGCGATGAGAGCTTATGTTCAAAGTGGACAATATCATACCATTGTGGAGAGTCGTGTTCGTCTAACATGGTATCAGAGCCACGCCCTAAACTTAACCATGTCAATAGAATTCTCAAATGTCGAACAAAGAACTCCAAAAGAAAAAAGAAAAAGAAAAGAAGTCGAGGGGAAGTGTTGGATGAAAGTCCAACTCGGCGAATTTAGGGAACGATCATGGGTCCATTGAGGTGAACTCAAAGTGGACAATATCTTCCTAATGGTATGATATTAAGTGCTTTCTTACCAATACTGCAAAAATAAATGGAGAATTACCAAGTTTTAGGAACCATCCATCTCTACACTGATATGATACTGTCTAGTTTGAGATTAAGTACTTTCTGCTTGTTGTCCTGTGAGATTATTCCTTGCTTATAGACTCATGATCATTCTCTTAACAATTTTACACACGGAGAATAGCTCCCAGAATAGCTGTCAAATGTTGTTTGAAGTCAACGGGAATAAATGCCCGCGGCGGAGATGCGAAAAACCAGTCACGATGTTTCGGCATCGAAATCGGGAGACCCACGACGGCAATTAGCTCTGCTGCACATAAGTCAATAGTAATTAAAATATACTATTACTCGAGAGGTAGAAGGTTTTATTTCATCCATGACTATATGTTTTAAGTTACGGTTACTTTTAGAAAAAGGAAAAAGAAATACAAAAATTCACAACTCAATTAGTAGTAAATATTTTTAATCTAAAATTCTTTTTATATAATAAACCCAATCTAAATAGGTTATAAAAATTTTAGGTTAAATTAGTTCATTTCGTTTACTCAAAATTTTAATAAAATATTAACATTATTTATTTATTTTTGAAAATTTAATTAACCAATTCAATTTTAATACATATTTTAAAAAATTGGAGGAGAATAAATAAATAAAATTATGAAACTAAATAAAACAATAAATATATACCTACAAGTAAAAATGTATCTTTTAAGATTAACCATAATCGGGTGGATTAAGTTTCATTAATCCTAAAAAAAAAATCATAAACTAGCTAAATCTAGAAAATTTTCATTTATTTGAAGCTAATCCAAACAAAAATCTAGCTCGTAATTAAACATGGAAGCGAGAATGAATTTATTCTCTTTGAATTCCCAAGCATGACATAATTAGTTCATAATTCATGGTTTTACCCATCACATTCCATATTAAGTTTTCCATCTCTATATAAATCATTCCCTCATTCTCAATCTTCATCTCATCTCTCATCGGAATTATGTGGACTCAAACCCTTCGGATCATGGCCGCTTTCATGGTCACTTTCATTTTCCTCCTCGCCCTAACCAAAGCTCAAAACGCCCCCGGTGACTACCTCGCGCTTCACAACCGAGCTCGAGCCGAGGTCGGCGTCGGGCCCATGCAATGGAGCAACACCGTGGCCGCGTACGCTCAAGCCTATGCGGAAAAAAGAAAGGGTGACTGCGCCATGATTCACTCAACCGGGCCGTACGGGGAAAACATAGCCGCGGGCTACTACCCTGAGTTCACCGGGGCGGATGCAGTGAAGCTGTGGGCGAACGAGAAGCCGCTGTATGATCATGCATCGAATAAATGCGTGGGTGGTGAATGTGGGCACTACACTCAGATGGTGTGGCGGAGCTCGGTGCGGCTTGGATGTGCTAGAGTGCCTTGCAAGGCTAATTCTCAGTTTGTTGTTTGCAATTATGATCCTCCAGGCAACTATATTGGGGAAAAGCCTTATGATTCTTGGGTGGTATGAAGAGATTTGGTTTTAAAATTTTTATGAATATTAATAAAGTTTGTGAGAGAATCATGAATTTATTTATTGAAATAAAACTACGATATTGTCTACAATAGTATTATATTGTCTAGAGCATAAACTCTTGTTGCTGTGTTTTGACTTCCTTACTTATAAACTCATGATCATAGAGTCTCCCCTCTCATTAAGTACACCACATAGAGCCACATTTGAAGCCTATAGATTACCTATGATCATAGAGACTCCCCTCGAACAAAATACACCATAGAGCCTCCCTCGAACAAAATACACCATAGTGCCTCCCCTTAAGTCGATGGATTTCTAAAAGAAACTCCCTTTAATCGAGACTCGACTTCTTTCTTCGGAGACCTTGAACAAAATACGAAATTTGTTCGACACTTTTAACTACGATTTTTAGGCTTACAACTTTTTCGTTCGACATACCTAAGTTAAGTTCATAGTTTGATACCATGTAACTAATCACGAATCTCTATAATGTTATATGATATTTGTCAACTTTGAACATAATATCATGGGTTTGCTTCGAGCTCCCACAAGAAGTCATGTTAATGAAAATGTATTCTTTAGTTATAAATCTATGATCATTTCCGAACAGTCTTCAACACTGAGAGCATCAGCCACCAGCCAATTGTTGTTCCAAGTCACCCGGAAGAAATGCCCTCGGCGGAGATGCGGAAAACCAGTTTAAGGTGTTTTCAGCCTCCAAATCGAGAGAACCACGACGACGGCGATTAACTCCGCTGCAGTATGATACCCACACAGGAGACGAAGACTCACTGCCACAACCTACCGCCGTTTACCAGCTCTGAATATGGAGACCAACGGGGCCGGAGTGACTAAAGGACACCCGACGCTCAAAAGGCGACCATTTTTTTTCTTACTTTACTTATTGGCACTCCATTCGTCTTTTTCTCGGCTTCGTGGGAAAAAAAACAATAATAATAAATAATCAAAATGGTAAAATCAAAGAAATGCCTGTTTTTGTTGAATTACTGAAATTCCCTTTTATCGAAATACTGAAATACTGAAATTTGATAGGTACTGTGATCATTGGGCAATGCTCATGGAAAACTTCTTTAGTACTGGGTTTGGTGGAGAATGTGATTCCTGCACCAATATGACACATTGTTTTAACAGATACCAAGAAGAAGCACATTGATGATCATAAATTGAAAGATTTCAAAGCAAAGAATTATCTATTTCAAGCATTAGAACGTTCGATCTTGGAGACAACCCTCAACAAGGATACAGAAACTCAAGTCATCATACCTGATGATGGCGTTGAGGATCCATTGACCTATAAACAGGCAATGAATGATGAAGATAGAGATCAGTGGATCAAAGCCATGAATCTTGAAATGGAGTCAATGTACTTCAATTCAGTCTGGGAACTTGTAGATCAACCAGATGGGGTAAAACCTATTGGTTGCAAATGGATCTATAAGAGGAAACGAGACCAAACCGGTAAGGTACAAACCTTTAAAGCTCGTCTTGTAGAAAAGGGTTATACCCAAAGAGAGGGGGTGGACTATGAAGAAACCTTCTCTCCTGTTGCTATGCTTAAATCGATTAGAATACTCTTGTCTATTGCCACATTTTATGATTATGAAATTTGGCAAATGGATGTCAAGATAGCCTTTCTAAAGGGCAATCTTGAAGAGAGTATCTATATTGCTCAACCAGATGGGTTCATTAAACAAGATCACAAGCATAGGGTTTGCAAGCTTAAAAGATCCATTTATGGGTTGAAGCAAGCATCTCGATCCTGGAATATAAAGTTTGATACCGCGATCAAATCTTATGGCTCGAAACAGAATGTTGACGAACCTTGTGTTTATAAAGGATAGTCAACTCTATAGTAGCTTTCTTAGTGTTATACGTTGACGATATTCTACTCATTGGGAATGATGTGGGATTTCTGACTGACATTAAGCATTGGCTAGCGACACAATTCCAAATGAAAGATTTGGGAGAGGCTCAGTTTGTTCTTGGAATCCAAATTGTTCATAATCGCAAGAACAAAACACTAGCATTGTCTTAGGCATCGTATACGACAAAATGTTGATTCGATATAAAATGTAGGACTCCAAGAAAGGATTTTTACCTTTCCGGCATGGAGTTTATTTGTCGAAGGAACAAAGTCATAAGACACCTCAAGAAATTAAGGATATGAGACACATTCCCTATGCATCAGCAGTCGGTAGTCTGATGTATGCCATACTATGTACCCGACCTGACATATGCTATGCTGTGGGAATTGTCAGTAGATATCAGTCCAATCCGGGACGCGTTCATTGGAATGCCGTTAAGAATATCCTCAAGTTTCTTAGGAGAACGAGAGACTATATGCTAATGTACAGTGCTAAGGATCTGATCCTTACAAGGTACACTGACTCAGATTTTCAGACCGATGTAGATTCGAGGAAATCGACATCAGGATTTGTCTCACTCTGAACGGAGGAGCAATAATATGGAGAAGCATAAAGTAAGGTTGCATCGCTAATTCTACCATGGAGGCTGAGTATGTTGCTGCTTGTGAAGCAGCGAAAGAATCTGTATGGCTTATAAAGTTCTTAACTGATTTGGAAGTCGTTCCAAATATGCATCTTCCCATCACTCTTTATTGTGATAACAGTGGAGCAGTTGCAAATTTGAAAGAACCAAGAAGCCATAACCGAAGAAAACATATTGAGCGCAAATATCATCTCATAAGGGAGATTGTGCAACGAGGAGATGTGATCATCACACAGATAGCTTCGGAGCACAACATTGCTGATCCATTTACAAAGCCTCTCACGGCTAAAGTGTTTGAAGGGCACCTAGTGAGTCTAGGACTACGAGTTATGTAATCTAGGGCAAGTGGGAGAAAAGGCAAGAGTATGTGATGATTATATAATTGTTATATAAAGCATGTTAGATGCATGTTATAGGTTATTTTCAACGTCATAAAACGAGATAGACGTTAAAATCTATAATGAAAATAAGTGCATGCTCGCTTAAGGTTAAGAACCAAGCACAATCAATTTTAATAGTTAAAATAGGTCGATGTCTTGTAAAATTTTGCTTACAAGAAAGCTCACCTGGCACGATCTTGACTAAGGCTGGAGGTACTTAAGTTGACGGTTTACGGAACACCTACTACTTAGTGGGAGATCGGACCAATACTTGAGCTTAGTTAGCCCAGTTTTATGAGCATGCTTGAGTGATGTAAGTTCTGGAAAAATTACCTAGACTTAGGTTATATTTAATTAGCCGAAATATACCTAAGTAATGAGTATACCCAACCGTTTAAAATACTTAGTGGGAGGAAAAAAGTATATGAGATACATCGTTTTCCTTTTCACGCTCTCTGAAAAATTCACACCGTGAGATTCATGCTCGGCCTCGTGTCGCCCTGGGAGCGTCCTCCATTCGGAAGGTATTTGCATGAGTCAATAACAAGGTGAATAGAGAAAGTACTTATAGTAAGTGGAAGAAGGAAGTATATCAACACGTCCTATGGTCTCCACCACTAGGTTGCACCGTGAGATTCTCATGTTCCGCCTGCATGTTGCCCTAGAGCAACTACCCATTCGGAGGGTCGTAACATGGGAGTCGAAACAACGCAAACTCCAGAAATGGATACTATTTCTTAGGGCCATTCCCAACTTTGGCTTTTTCATTCAATAGCATTGTTGGGACCGATCTATGAGGCCTGACATTGGTGGGTCACACTTGCGAAGAATTACTAAGAGTCAGTGTTTAAGTCAAGAATGTCTTCGTTTGGTGAATGAGTGATTGACTGCCCCTCGGTAGCAGTTGCTCTAACTCACTAAAGTATCGTTGCAAATTAATAATTTTTTTTTGGTACATTATTACATTTGCTAAAACTGATTGGATTAAACAGCATTAAGTCAAATCACTAATAGAATTTTCTTTATATCTCAGCATGACAAACTCAATAGTACAATTACTCGCTTTTGAGAAATCAAACCTGAACACAATACTGGTAATTGATGATTTAAGGTTTGTTTTAACTGAGGAATGTCCTCCAAAACCCAGCTCAAATGCAAACCGAACAGTTCGGGATGCGTATGACAGATGGATAAAGGCAAATGACAAAGCCCGAGTGTACATTCTAGCCAGTATATCTGATGTTTTGGCTAAGAAACACGATGTTATGGGTACTGCTAAAGAGATTATGGAATCTCTAAAAGGGATGTTTGGACAACCGTCCTTCTCCACTCGACATGAAGCCATAAAATACATTTACAACTGTCGTATGAAAGAATGGACCTCAGTTAGAGAACATGTCCTGGACATGATGGTCCATTTCAATGTGGCAGAAGAAAATGAAGCTGTCATTGATGAGAAGAGTCAAGTCAGTTTTATCATGGAGTCTCTTCCGAAGAGCTTTCCGCACAAATGTGGTGATGAACAAAATAGAATATAACTTGACTGCTCTTCTCAATGAGCTACAGACTTATCAGTCCCTCTTAACGAACAAGGGACGTACAGGAGAAGCAAATGTTGCTATCTTCAAGAAATTACAATGAGTATCATCCTCCAAAAATAAGTTTGAACCTTCAACTTCTAAAAGTGTTTTGATGAAGAAGAAGGGTAAAGGGAAAAATAAGATTCCTACTAACCGCAAATACAAGGCTCAAAAGGCAGATAAAGGAAAATGTTTCCATTGCAACGAAAATGAGCACTGGAAGAGAAACTGCCCAAAATACCTTGTAGAGAAGAAAGCTAAAAAGACACAACAAGGTAAATATGATTTACTCGTTGTAGAAATATGTTTAGTAGAGTATGATAACTCAACTTGGATACTAGATTCAGGGGCCACTAATCATATTTGTTCTTTTTACCAGGAAACTAGCTCCTGGAGAATGCTTGCGGACGGCGAGATAACACTCATGGTTGGAACAGGAGAGGTTGTCTCAGCAAGATCAGTAGGAAATTTAAAGTTATTTTTTGGAGATAGATTCATTATATTAGATAATGTATTTTTTGTTCCAAGAATGAAAAGAAATCTAATATCTATCTCTTGTTTATTAAAACAATTGTATAAAGTATCTTTTGAAATCAATGAAATGTTCATTTGCAAAAGAGGCATTCATATTTGTTCTGCAAAACTAGAAAACAACTCATATATGTCAAAACTGAGCATAACAAAAGCTATTTTAAATACCGAGATGTTTAAAATAGTTGAACCTCAAAATAAACGACAAAAGATTTCTCCTAATACCTACCTTTGGCATTTAAGACTAGGCCACATTAATCTCAATAGGATTGAGAGATCGGTTAAAAGAGGACTTCTAAATAAGTTAGAAGACAACTCTTTACCTCCATGTGAGTCTTGTCTTGAGGGTAAAATGACTAAACGATCGTTTTTGGAAAAAGGTTATAGAGCCAAAGAAACCTTAGAACTCATGCATACAAATCTCTGTGGTCCAATGAATGTCAAAGCACGAGGAGGATATGAATATTTCATCAGTTTTATTGATTATTATTCAAGGTATGACTATCTTTACCTAATGTGTCACAAGTTCGAAGCTCTTTAAAAATTCAGAGAGTATAAGACTGAGGTTGAGAATCTATTAGGTAAAACTATTAAAATACTTCGATTAGATCGAGGAGGAGAGTACATGGACTTAAGATTTCAGGACTATATGATAGAACATGGAATAAAGTCCCAACTCTCAGCCCCTGGTATGCCTGAACAAAATGATGTATCAGAAAGGAGAAATAAAACTTTTTTAGACATGGTACGGTCTATGATGAGTTTCGCTCAATTACCCGATCCGTTTTGGGGATATGCAGTGGAGACTGCCACATACATTTTGAACATGGTTCCTACTAAGAGTGTTTGAGAAACACTTTATGAGTTATGGAAATGGCGTAAAGGTAATTTACGTCACTTCAGAATTTGGGGATGTCCAGCACATGTGTTGTTGCAAAACCTCAAGAAATTAGAACTTCGTTCAAAATTATGTCTATTCGTAGGATACCCCAAAGAGACGAAAGGTGGTTTGTTTTATGACCTTCAAGAAAATAGAGTGTTTGTATCAACAAACGCTACATTCTTAGAGGAAGACCACGTAAGAAATCATCAACCTTGCAGCAAACTAATATTAAGTGAAATTTCTAAAGAAGCTACTGATAATACAACAACAGTTGTTGATCAAGCTGGTCCTTGAACAAGAGTTGTTGATGGAGATGACACTTCTGGTCAATCCCATCCTTCTCAAGAGTTGACAATGCCTCGACGTAGTGGGAGGGTTATAACTCAACCTGATCGTTACTTGGGTTTCGCAGAAACTCAAGTCATCATACCTGATGATGGCGTTGAGGATGCATTGACCTATAAACAGGCAATGAATGATGAAGATAGAGATCAGTGGATCAAAGCCATGAATCTTGAAATGGAGTCAATGTACTTCAATTCAGTATGGGAACTTGTAGATCAACCAGATGGGGTAAAACCTATTAGTTGCAAATGGATTTATAAGAGGAACGAGACCAAACTGGTAAGGTACAAACCTTTAAAGCTCGTCTTGTAGAAAAGGGTTATACCCAAAGAGAGGGGGTGGACTATGAAGAAACCTTCTCTCCTGTTGCTATGCTTAAATTGATTAGAATACTCTTGTCTATTGCCACATTTTATGATTATGAAATTTGGCAAATGGATGATAAGACAGTCTTTCTCAACGGAAATCTTGAAGAGAGTATCTATATGGCTCTACCAAATGGGTTCATTGAACAGGATCACAAACATAGGGTTTGCAAGCTTAAAAGATCCATTTATGGGTTGAAGCAAGCATCTCCATCCTGGAATATAAAGTTTGATACCGCGATCATATCTTATGACTTTAAACAGAATGTTGACGAACCTTGTGTCTATAAAAGGATTGTCAACTAGCTTTCCTAGTGTTGGACGTTGACGATATTCTACTCATTGGGAATGATGTGGGATTTCTGACTGACATTAAGCATTGGCTAGCGACACAATTCCAAATGAAAGATTTGGGAGAGGCTCAGTTTGTTCTTGGAATCCAAATTGTTCGGAATCGTAAGAACAAAACACTAGCATTGTCTCACGCATCGTATATCGACAAAATGTTGATTCGATATAAGATGTAGAACTCCAAGAAAGGATTATTACCTTTCAGGCATGGAGTTCATTTGCTGAAGGATCAAAGTCCTAAGACACCTTAAGAAATTGAGGATATGAAACACATTCCCTATGCATCAGCAGTCGGTAGTTTGATGTATGCCATGCTATGTACCCAACCTGACATATGCTATGCTGTGGGAATTGTCAGCAGATATAAGTCCAATCAAGGACGTGCTCATTGGACTGCCGTTAAGAATATAATCAAGTATCTTAGGACACCGAGGGACTATATGCTAATGTACGGTGCTAAGGATCTGATCCTTACACGGTACACTAACTCAGATTTTTAGACTGATGTAGATTCGAGGAAATCGAATCAGGATCTGTCTTCACTTTGAACGAAGGAGCAATAATATGGCGAAGCATAAAGCAAGGTTGCATTTCTGATTCCACCATGGAGGCTGAGTATGTTGCTGCTTGTGAAGCAGCGAAAGAATCTGTATGGCTTAGAAAGTTCTTAACTGATTTGGAAGTCGTTCCAAATATGCATCTTCCCGTCACTCTTTATTGTGATAACAGTGGAGCAGTTGCAAATTCGAAAGAACCAAGAAGCCATAAGCGAGGAAAACATATTGAGCGCAAATATCATCTCATAAGGGAGATTGTGCAACGAGGAGATGTGATCGTCACACAGATAGTTTCGGAGCACAACATTGCTGATCCATTTACAAAGCCTCTCACGGCTAAAGTGTTTGAAGGGCACCTAGTGAGTCTAAGACTACGAGTTATGTAATCTAGGGCAAGTGGGAGAAAAGGCATGAGTATGTGATGCCCTAGTTTATTGTATTTAAGTCTCTCTACTCAACGTTATAAAACCCCACTGGAGTTTTAGTCCAAGTGGGTGTTTGTTGGGTTTTATGTCCTAAAACTCATAGTTTGTAAACAAAGACATATTCTATTTTCAATAAAGTTATTACTGATGTTTATTCAGTAAAGATTGTTATTGAATAAAGTGAACTTTACGATCATTAATCTAAATCCAATAAACTAATAACACTTTGACTATAGTATGATTACTTGAACTATATGTAGAGTCTCTCTTCATATATGCTAAATCCCTCCCAAGTTTAGTCACTAACCGGATTCAACAATTCTGTTCTAAGGACGGAGGATAGTGGAGAAGACACTAGTGGTGGATCGAAACCGGTTCGTGAGGAAAAAAGAATTTGAACTACAAAAGGTTAGTATTCAAATTCATTAAGTTTTAATACTTATGAACATGCTAGTTATTTACTATAATTGATGTTCTAAAAGTGCCAAAGATCCAAATTGCTTCCGCATGTGTTATATTAGCACCATCAGTGGGCACTACACTCAGATAGTGTGAAGGAGCTCGTTGCAGCTTGGATGTGCTAGAGTGCCCTGCAAGGCTAATTCTCAGTTTGTTGTTTGCAATTATGATCCTCCTAGTAACTAGATTGGGGAAAGGCCTTATGGTTCTTCTTTGTATATTGGGGAATCTCCACAATAATATGATTTTGTATACTTTTCTCCCCTAAATGGAGAATGAATGCAATCATGAATTTCTACAATTTTATGATATTGTCTACTTTTCTACCCAAAATTGCAAAAATAAATGGAGAAAATTAACGAGTTTTAGAAATCATATCTTCACAATGGTACGATATTGTCCTCTTTTCTATCCAAAATTGCATAAATAAATGGATAATTACCGAGATTTAGAAATCACTCGTCTCCACAATGGTATGATCTTTGTTGGATGAATGTCCCACCTCAGCTAATTTAGGGAATGATCGTGGGTTCATAATCAGAAAATACTATCTCCATCGGGGTGAGGCCTTTTGGGAAGCGCAAAGCAAAGCGATGAGAGCTTATGTTCAAAGTGGACAATATCATACCATTGTGGAGAGTCGTGTTCGTCTAACATGGTATCAGAGCCACGCCCTAAACTTAACCATGTCAATAGAATTCTCAAATGTCGAACAAAGAACTCCAAAAGAAAAAAGAAAAAGAAAAGAAGTCGAGGGGAAGTGTTGGATGAAAGTCCAACTCGGCGAATTTAGGGAACGATCATGGGTCCATTGAGGTGAACTCAAAGTGGACAATATCTTCCTAATGGTATGATATTAAGTGCTTTCTTACCAATACTGCAAAAATAAATGGAGAATTACCAAGTTTTAGGAACCATCCATCTCTACACTGATATGATACTGTCTAGTTTGAGATTAAGTACTTTCTGCTTGTTGTCCTGTGAGATTATTCCTTGCTTATAGATTCATGATCATTCTCTTAACAATTTTACACACGGAGAATAGCTCCCAGAATAGCTGTCAAATGTTGTTTGAAGTCAACGGGAATAAATGCCCGCGGCGGAGATGCGAAAAACCAGTCATGATGTTTCGGCATCGAAATCGGGAGACCCACGACGACAATTAGCTCTGCTGCACATAAGTCAATAGTAATTAA
Source organism: Cucurbita maxima (assembly GCF_002738345.1). Taxonomy (NCBI): domain Eukaryota; kingdom Viridiplantae; phylum Streptophyta; class Magnoliopsida; order Cucurbitales; family Cucurbitaceae; genus Cucurbita; species Cucurbita maxima. Next base: position 400 of record NW_019272133.1, on the reverse strand, counting down.
AATATACTATTACTCGAGAGGTAGAAGGTTTTATTTCATCCATGACTATATGTTTTAAGTTACGGTTACTTTTAGAAAAAAAAAAAAAAAATACAAAAATTCACAACTCAATTAGTAGTAAATATTTTTAATCTAAAATTCTTTTTATATAATAAACCCAATCTAAATAGGTTATAAAAATTTTAGGTTAAATTAGTTCATTTCGTTTACTCAAAATTTTAATAAAATATTAACATTATTTAATTATTTTTGAAAATTTAATTAACCAATTCGATTTTAATACATATTTTAAAAAATTGGAGGAGAATAAATAAATAAAATTATGAAACTAAATAAAACAATAAATATATACCTACAAGTAAAAATGTATCTTTTAAGATTAACCATAATCGGGTGGATT
>NW_019272132.1:244062-244917 GCF_002738345.1 Cucurbita maxima | reverse complement strand
TCCTCACAAAACTTTCGAAAAACGTCGATCGTGACTCGATTTTTTTGGCACGTACTAAAAACGTCCCAGATTTGGGTTTCCGAAGTAGGGTTCGATTTGAAGAACTCTTTTACAGTTTTATGCTCTCTGTTTCTTAGAAATAATATTCTAAATCACCAAGCCTTATCATTCCTCACAAAACATTCGAAAAACGTCGATCGTGACTCGATTTTTTTAGCACGTACTTCAAACTTCCCAGATTTGGGTTTTCGAAGTAGGGTTCGATTCTAAGAACTCTTTTACTGTTTTATGCACTCCGTTTCTTAGAAATAATATTCTAAATCACCAAGCCTTATCATTCCTCACAAAACATTCGAAAAACGTCGATCGTGACTCGATTTTTTTAGCACGTACTTCAAACTTCCCAGATTTGGGTTTTCGAAGTAGGGTTCGATTCTAAGAACTCTTTTACTGTTTTATGCACTCCGTTTCTTAGAAATAATATCCTAAATCACCAAGCCTATCATTCCTCACAAAACATTCGAAAAACGTCGATCGTGAATCGGTTTTTTTAGCACGTACTTCAAACTTCCCAGATTTGGGTTTTCGAAGTAGGGTTCGATTCGAGGAACTCTTTTACTGTTTTATGCACTCTGTTTCTTAGAAATAATATTCTAAATCACCAAGCCTTATCATTCCTCACAAAACATTCGAAAAACGTCGATCGTGAATAGGTTTTTTTAGCACGTACTTCAAACTTCCCAGATTTGGGTTTCCGAAGTAGGGCTCGATTTAAAGAACTCTTTTACTTTTTTATGCACTCTGTTTCTTAGAAATAATATTCTAAATCACCAAGCCTTATCATTCCTCACAAAA
>NW_019272132.1:237953-244053 GCF_002738345.1 Cucurbita maxima | reverse complement strand
TTTTATGCACTCTGTTTCTTAGAAATAATATTCTAAATCACCAAGCCTTATCATTCCTCACAAAACATTCGAAAAACGAGGATCGTGACTCGGTTTTTTTAGCACGTACTTCAAACTTCCCAGTTTTGGGTTTTCGAAGTAGGGTTCGATTCTAAGAACTGTTTTACTGTTTTATGCACTCCGTTTCTTAGAAATAATATTCTAAATCACCAAGCCTTATCATTCCTCACAAAACTTTCGAAAAACGCCGATCGTGAATTGGTTTTTTTAGCACGTACTTCAAACTTCCCAGATTTGGGATTCCGAGGTAGGGTTCGATTTGAAGAACTCTTTTACTGTTTTATGCACTCCATTTCTTAGAAATAATATTCTAAATCACCAAGCCTTATCATTCATCACAAAACATTCGAAAAAAGTCGATCGTGAATCGGTTTTTTTAGCACGTACTTCAAACTTCCCAGATTTGGGTTTTCGAAGTAGGGTTCGATTTGAAGAACTCTTTTACTGTTTTATGCACTCTGTTTCTTAGAAATAATATTCTAAATCACCAAGCCTTATCATTCCTCACAAAACATTCGAAAAACGTCGATCGTGAATCGGTTTTTTTAGCACGTACTTCAAACTTCCCAGATTTGGGTTTTCGAAGTAGGGTTCGATTTGAAGAACTCTTTTACAGTTTTATGCTCTCCGTTTCTTAGAAATAATATTCTAAATCACCAAGCCTTATCATTCCTCACAAAACATTTTATGCTCTCCGTTTCTTAGAAATAATATTCTAAATCACCAAGCCTTATCATTCCTCACAAAACATTCGAAAAACGTCGATCGTGAATCGGTTTTTTTAGCACGTACTTCAAACTTCCCAGATTTGAGTTTCCGAAGTAGGGTTCGATTTAAAGAACTCTTTTACTGTTTTATGCACTCTGTTTCTTAGAAATAATATTCTAAATCACCAAGCCTTATCATTCCTCACAAAACATTCGAAAAACGTCGATCGTGACTCGATTGTTTTAGCACGTACTTCAAACTTCCCAGATTTGGGTTTTCGAAGTAGGGTTCGATTCTAAGAACTCTTTTACTGTTTTATGCACTCCGTTTCTTAGAAATAATATCCTAAATCACCAAGCCTTATCATTCCTCACAAAACATTCGAAAAACGTCGATCGTGAATCGGTTTTTTTAGCACGTACTTCAAACTTCCCAGATTTGGGTTTTCGAAGTAGGGTTCGATTCGAGGAACTCTTTTACTGTTTTATGCACTCTGTTTCTTAGAAATAATATTCTAAATCACCAAGCCTTCTCATTCCTCACAAAACATTCGAAAAACGTCGATCGTGAATCGGTTTTTATAGCACGTACTTCAAACTTCCCAGATTTGGGTTTCCGAAGTAGGGTTCGATTTAAAGAACTCTTTTACTGTTTTATGCACTCTGTTTCTTAGAAATAATATTCTAAATTACCAAGCCTTATCATTCCTCACAAAACATTCGAAAAACGTCGATCGTGACTCGGTTTTTTTAGCACGTACTTCAAACTTCCCAGATTTGGGTTTTCGAAGTAGGGTTCGATTCTAAGAACTCTTTTACTGTTTTATGCACTCCGTTTCTTAGAAATAATATCCTAAATCACCAAGCCTTATCATTCCGCACAAAACATTCGAAAAACGTCGATCGTGAATCGGTTTTTATAGCACGTACTTCAAACTTCCCAGATTTGGGTTTTCGAAGTAGGGTTCGATTCGAGGAACTCTTTTACTGTTTTATGCACTCTGTTTCTTAGAAATAATATTCTAAATCACCAAGCCTTATCATTCCTCACAAAACATTCGAAAAACGTCGATCGTGAATAGGTTTTTTTAGCACGTACTTCAAACTTTCCAGATTTGGGTTTCCGAAGTAGGGCTCGATTTAAAGAACTCTTTTACTGTTTTATGCACTCTGTTTCTTAGAAATAATATTCTAAATCACCAAGCCTTATCATTCCTCACAAAACATTCGAAAAACGAGGATCGTGACTCGGTTTTTTTAGCACGTACTTCAAACTTCTCAGATTTGGGTTTTCGAAGTAGGGTTCGATTCTAAGAACTGTTTTACTGTTTTATGCACTCCGTTTCTTAGAAATAATATTCTAAATCACCAAGCCTTATCATTCCTCACAAAACTTTCGAAAAACGCCGATCGTGAATTGGTTTTTTTAGCACGTACTTCAAACTTCCCAGATTTGGGATTCCGAGGTAGGGTTCGATTTGAAGAACTCTTTTACTGTTTTATGCACTCCATTTCTTAGAAATAATATTCTAAATCACCAAGCCTTATCATTCCTCACAAAACATTCGAAAAAAGTCGATCGTGAATCGGTTTTTTTAGCACGTACTTCAAACTTCCCAGATTTGGGTTTTCGAAGTAGGGTTCGATTCGAGGAACTCTTTTACTGTTTTATGCACTCTGTTTCTTAGAAATAATATTCTAAATCACCAAGCCTTATCATTCCTCACAAAACATTCGAAAAACGTCGATCGTGAATCGGTTTTTTTAGCACGTACTTCAAACTTCCCAGATTTGGGTTTTCGAAGTAGGGTTCGATTCTAAGACTCTTTTACTGTTTTATGCACTCTGTTTCTTAGAAATAATATTCTAAATCACCAAGCCTTATCATTCCTCACAAAACATTCGAAAAACGTCGATCATGAATCGGTTTTTTTAGCACGTACTTCAAACTTTTCAGATTTGGGTTTCCGAAGTAGGGTTCGATTTAAAGAATTCTTTTACTGTTTTATGCACTCTGTTTCCAGATTTGGGTTTCCGAAGTAGGGTTCGATTTAAAGAATTCTTTTACTGTTTTATGCACTCTGTTTCTTAGAAATAATATTCTACATCACCAAGCCTTATCATTCCTCACAAAAGATTCGAAAAACGAGGATCGTGACTCGGTTTTTTTAGCACGTACTTCAAACTTCCCAGATTTGGGTTTTCGAAGTAGGGTTCGATTCTAAGAACTCTTTTACTGTTTTATGCACTCCGTTTCTTAGAAATAATATCCTAAATCACCAAGCCTTATCATTCCTCACAAAACATTCGAAAAACGTCGATCGTGAATCGGTTTTTTTAGCACGTACTTCAAACTTCCCAGATTTGGGTTTTCGAAGTAGGGTTCGATTCGAGGAACTCTTTTACTGTTTTATGCACTCAGTTTCTTAGAAATAATATTCTAAATCACCAAGCCTTATCATTCCTCACAAAACATTCGAAAAACGTCGATCGTGAATAGGTTTTTTTAGCACGTACTTCAAACTTCCCAGATTTGGGTTTCTGAAGTAGGGTTCCATTTAAAGAACTCTTTTACTGTTTTATGCACTCTGTTTCTTAGAAATAATATTCTAAATCACCAAGCCTTATCATTCCTCACAAAACATTCGAAAAACGAGGATCGTGACTCGGTTTTTTTAGCACGTACTTCAAACTTCCCAGATTTGGGTTTTCGAAGTAGGGTTCGATTCTAAGAACTGTTTTACTGTTTCATGCACTCCGTTTCTTAGAAATAATATTCTAAATCACCAAGCCTTATCATTCCTCACAAAATATTCGACAAACGTCGATCGTGACTCGGTGTTTTTAGCACGTACTTCAAACTTCCCAGATTTGGGTTTTCGAAGTAGGGTTAGATTCTAAGAACTCTTTTACTGTTTTATGCACTCCGTTTCTTAGAAATAATATCCTAAATCACCAAGCCTTATCATTCCTCACAAAACATTCGAAAAACGTCGATCGTGAATCGGTTTTTTTAGCACGTACTTCAAACTTTCCAGATTTGGTTTTTCGAAGTAGGGTTCGATTTTAAGAACTCTTTTACCGTTTTATGCACTCCGTTTCTTAGAAATAATATTCTAAATCACCAAGCCTTATCATTCCTCACAAAACATTCGAAAATGGTCGATCGTGACTCGGTTTTTTTAACACGTACTTCAAACTTCCCAGATTTGGGTTTTCGAAGTAGGGTTCGATTTAAAGAACTCTTTTACTGTTTTATGCACTCCGTTTCTTAGAAATAATATTCTAAATCATCAAGCCTTATCATTCCTTACAAAACTGTCGAAAAACATCAATCGTGACTCGGTTTTTTTGGCAAGTACTTAAAACTTCCCAGATTTGGGTTTCCGAAGTAGGGTTCCATTTGAAGAACTCTTTTACTGTTTTATGCACTCCTTTTCTTAGAAATAATATTCTAAATCACCAAGCCTTATCATTCCTCACAAAAGATTCGAAAAACGTCGATCGTGACTCGGTTTTTTTAGCACGTACTTCAAACTTTCCATATTTTGGTTTTCGAAGTAGGGTTCGATTTTAAGAACTCTTTTACTGTTTTATGCACTTTGTTTCTTAGAAATAATATTCTAAATCACTAAGCCTTATCATTCCAAACAAAACATTCGAAAATGGTCGATCGTGACTCGGTTTTTTTAGCACGTACTTCAAACTTCCCAGATTTGGGTTTTCGAAGTAGGGTTCGATTCTAAGAACTCTTTTACTGTTTTATGCACTCCGTTTCTTAGAAATAATATTCTAAATCACCAAGCCTTATCATTCCTCAAAAAACATTCGAAAAACGTCGATCGTGACTTGGTTTTTTTAGCACGTACTTCAAATTTCCCAGATTTGGGTTTTCGAAGTAGGGTTCGATTCTAAGAATTCTTTTACTGTTTTATGCACTCCGTTTCTTAGAAATAATATTATAAATCACCAAGCCTTATCATTCTTCACAAAACATTCGAAAAACATCGATCGTGACTCGGTTTTTTTAGCACGTACTTCAAACTTTCCAGATTTGGGTTTTCGAAGTAGGGATCGATTTTAAGAACTCTTTTACCGTTTTATGCACTCCGTTTCTTAGAAATAATATTCTAAATCACCAAGCCTTATCATTCCTCACAAAACATTCGAAAAACGTCGATCGTGACTCGGTTTTTTTAGCACGTACTTCAAACTTCCCAGATTTGGGTTTCCGAAGTAGGGTTCGATTTGAAGAACTCTTTTATCGTTTTATGCACTACGTTTCTTAGAAATAATATTCTAAATCACCAAGCCTTATCATTCTTCACAAAACATTCGAAAAACATCGATCGTGACTCGGTTTTTTTAGCACGTACTTCAAACTTTCCAGATTTGGGTTTTCGAAGTAGGGATCGATTTTAAGAACTCTTTTACCGTTTTATGCACTCCGTTTCTTAGAAATAATATTCTAAATCACCAAGCCTTATCATTACTCACAAAACATTCGAAAAACGTCGATCGTGACTCGGTTTTTTTAGCACGTACTTCAAACTTCCCAGATTTAAGTTTTCGAAGTAGGGTTCGATTCTAAGAACTCTTTTACTGTTTTATGCACTCCGTTTCTTAGAAATAATATTCTAAATCACCAAGCCTTATCATTCCTCACAAAACATTCGAAAAACGTCGATCGTGACTCGGTTTTTTTAGCACGTACTTCAAACTTCCCAGATTTGGGTTTTCGAAGTAGGGTTCGATTCTAAGAACTCTTTTACTGTTTTATGCACTCCGTTTCTTAGAAATAATACTCAAAATCACCAAGCCTTATCATTCCTCACAAAACATTCGAAAAACGTCGATCGTGAATCGGTTTTTTTAGCACGTACTTCAAACTTCCCAGATTTGGGTTTCCGAAGTAGGGTTCGATTTAAAGAACTCTTTTACTATTTTATGCACTCTGTTTCTTAGAAATAATATTCTAAATTACCAAGCCTTATCATTCCTCACAAAACATTCGAAAAACGTCGATCGTGACTCGGTTTTTTTAGCACGTACTTCAAACTTCCCAGATTTGGGTTTCCGAAGTAGGGTTCGATTTGAAGAACTCTTTTATCGTTTTATGCACTACGTTTCTTAGAAATAATATTCTAAATCACCAAGCCTTATCATTCCTAAAAAAACATTCGAAAAACGTCGATCGTGACTCGGTTTTTTTAGCACGTACTTCGAACTTCCCAGATTTGGGTTTTCGAAGTAGGGTTCGATTCTAAGAACTCTTTTACTGTTTTATGCACTCCGTTTCTTAGAAATAATATTCTAAATCATCAAGCCTTATC
>NW_019272132.1:194227-237572 GCF_002738345.1 Cucurbita maxima | reverse complement strand
TTTATCGTTTTATGCACTACGTTTCTTAGAAATAATATTCTAAATCACCAAGCCTTATCATTCCTAAAAAAACATTCGAAAAACGTCGATCGTGACTCGGTTTTTTTAGCACGTACTTCAAACTTCCCAGATTTGGGTTTTCGAAGTAGGGTTCGATTCTAAGAACTCTTTTACTGTTTTATGCACTCCGTTTCTTAGAAATAATATTCTAAATCACCAAGCCTTATCATTCCTCACAGAACATTCGAAAAACGTCGATCGTGACTCGGTTTTTTAGCACGTACTTCAAACTTCCCAGATTTGGGTTTCCGAAGTAGGGTTCGATTTAAAGAACTCTTTTACTGTTTTATGCACTCCGTTTCTTAGAAATAATATTCTAAATCACCAAGCCTTATCATTCCTCACAAAACATTCGAAAAACGTCGATCGTGACTCGGTTTTTTTAGCACGTACTTCAAACTTCCCAGATTTGGGTTTTCGAAGTAGGGTTCGATTTTAAGAACTCTTTTACCGTTTTATGCACTCCGTTTCTTAGAAATAATATTCTAAATCACCAAGCCTTATCATTCATCACAAAACTTTCGAAAAATGTCGATCGTGACTCGGTTGTTTTAGCACGTACTTCAAACTTCCCAGATTTGGATTTTCGAAGTAGGGTTCGATTTGAAGAACTCTTTTACCGTTTTATGCACTCCGTTTCTTAGAAATAATATTTTAAATCACCAAGCCTTATCATTCCTCACAAAACATTCGAAAAACGTCGATCGTGACTCGGTTTTATTAGCACGTACTTCAAACTTCCCAAATTTGGCTTTCCGAAGTAGGGATCGATTTTAAGAACTCTTTTGCTTTTTTATGCACTCCGTTTCTTAGAAATAATATTCTAAATCACCAAGCCTTATCATTCCTCACAAAACATTCGAAAAACGTCGACCGTGTCTCGGTTTTATTAGCACGTACTTCAAACTTCCCAAATTTGGATTTTCGAAGTAGGGTTCGATTTGAATAACTCTTTTACCGTTTTATGCACTCCGTTTCTTAGAAATAATATTCTAAATCACCAAGCCTTATCATTCCTCACAAAACATTCGAAAAACGTCGATTGTGACTCGGTTTTTTTAGCACGTACTTCAAACTTCCCAGCATTTCAGCCGAAAGACTGATTTTTTCATATTCTCTTTCAGATTGTGGCTACGACTTTCCAAAGGAAGGGGTTTTCTAGTTTCCTTTTTTTCGTCGAGATTGGGTTGGTGTGAAGCGTCAGTACAAGATCGAAAAGAATGCTACGCATTCCAAGTGAGATGCCCAAGATAAAAGGAACGAGGGGAAGAATCTACGGGGAATCCATAACATCAAATCGTGAATCAAAAAGCGTGACGATCATTCTCAACCCGAGATGTTAGAAGGTGCAAAATCAATGGGTGCCGAAGCTGCTACAATTGCTTCAGCGGGAGCTGCTGTCGGTATTGGAAACGTGTTCAGTTCTTTGATCCATTCCGTGGCGCGAAATCCCTCATTGGCTAAACAATCATTTGGTTATGCCATTTTGGGCTTTGCTCTAACCGAAGCTATTGCATTGTTTGCTCCAATGATAGCCTTTTTGATCTCATTCTTATTCCGATCGAAGAAAGAAGGGCTCAGTCTCATAAACCAAGACCTCTTTCACATAAAAAAGTAGAGACGGGCTTGGGTAAGATCTAACTAAAACGATTCCACATGAAAGAGGACCGGACAATAGCCTTCGTCGAGTAATGGGAAGCGGGCTAGTCCCCGAAAATGCTCGTTCCTCTGACGTTGGGGCTGACAATTCACCTTGTGACTCATTCCTTCGAGCGTTCTTCGGACGTCGATCAATCTATCACAGGCCGCTCTGTCACTCTAAGCCGTGTGAATCAAGAAATTTGGGTGATAGACGAAGGCGTTGGTCCATGCCTTAGGGGCAATCATCCGCGCCAGTATATAAAAAGACATTTGAAATTCTTACACGAGGAGAGCTTATGGACAAAAAATGAGGATTCCGGCGGCTTTTGCCACTGATCATCAGTGTTCACAAGAGCAAGACGATTCAATGTCTTACAATGTTAAAGCAGCCAGCATTCTTGTCGGAAGGATTTTTTAGGAGGCCCGAACACCTACCGAACCTGAAGGATGGAACAAGATGATGAAGAAGCCACAAAGAAAGAAGAGGGAAGATATTGAGGAAAATCTGGGAAGAGAACAAGGAGATCTCTGAAAAGGGAAGGCAAGTAAGTAGTAGTAGAAATGTTGAAGAGGAGACAACCCGCTCTTGAACTTCAGACTATGCGCGTCGCGTGCTCGATCTAGCAATCTTGGACAATTGTTTTGATGAACTCTCACTAAACTCAAAAAGAAAGAAGAGAAAGAACTTGGAGTTGGGGCCTACATAACAGGTTGCTTGCTTACCAAGCCATCCTGGCTTCGCTCCTTCCCCTCGTCAACTCGGTAAAGCAATTCCATTGCCTGAACCTATTCTATTGGTCTCACTGCTTCGCTCCTCTCCTCTTCTCGTCGAGCAGCTTCGCTCCTCCAGTTCGATTATTATTCTTGACTTATTATTATATATAAAAACGACTCACTATCAAAATGAAAGACGATCGATTATCTACCCAAGAAGATAGAGAGTCCCACATACGAGAAAAGGTCACAAATAGAGTTAAACCAAGTAAGATTGCAAAGGCATAATGATAGTAGGGTCGGGATATCCCCGCCCTCCGAACCGGACGTGAAGGTCTCCCCTCATCCGGCTCTATGCAAATCTCCACTCACTGCTTCCCCTAATATCCTCCCTTTACCACATCATGGGGGTTTACAGGAGATCCCAGAGGCTCGCTCGGAAAGGCTGCTATACCATACCTTTTGACTCAACTCGACTCTAGTAGTCACTAGACTCACTATAGTAGTCCGTCCGGCTGCTCTTGCTGAAATCATTACTCTTCATTCTCCCATGCTCTAGCAATTGCGCTCCCTAGACCACAACCATGTAGTTAGGTAGGGACAATCAATCTGTAGTGACGGGAATGACGGTATGAATGGGGATCCCTATCAATATCAAAATGAAGAATATTTAGAGTTTTCTCCCTTTCTCTCACTCAATAGATGTATCTGGTCTGATACGGCTTAGTAAAGCAATACGAGACGATGGAATGCAATGGGATGGATGGTAGAGGGCTGCCTGCACCCAAAAGCAATGATTCACTTGTCCCCTTGTCCATAGGGACCTCGTGGCATACAACCGAAACGACTCCCACTAGATAGCGGCCCCTTTCTCTCTTTTTACAGCCTCATGGACGGACGAAAGAAGGGAAGTTACAGAACGGGGCTGTGAAGGCTCGCGAAGTAGACAGCAAACAACAGCTTTTCAGCCCCCTAACCTTGTATTGTATATTATTCTAGCGCTAGGCTAGCGCGCCCCTTTCTCTAATAATCAGGTCAGCTTTGAAGCTGGCAGCTCTGCAATACTATACTAGTTGTAGGGCAGCGGGAGCTTTAAGAATTTAATATCAAGTAAAGGGGACTCTATCATGATCTTACGAATCTAAAGATCTCAAAATGGAAGAACGAGCTTTTTTGCTCGCCCCTCTCCCTATCTCTAAAGGGGCGTAAGCACTGAACTTGATAGGGGATGGAATTCATTCACTTGCATTATACTGCTAGCACTACAAAAAGCTTCGGTCTTAACGCCCTGACTACTGCTGTGCAGCCTTTCCTCGGGTTCGTAGAGTCGAGTTTCCCGTTTACCCACAACGGAGAAGCCGCCCCCACCAGGCAGGCGCCCACCGGTCATAACGCACTCTTCGCACAACAAATCCACTTTGAAGTTGACTGATTCGCTCAGCCAATCGTCGGAATGTGTACGAGATACCATAGGGGCCCAATATCTCAATAGCACCTTGTTCTAAAGCTTAGAATGAGACTGAATATCCGAAACACAGGAACGATCTGACTAGAAAGTCATTCAAAACTTGATCGAAGAACCAGCGTTTATTGAAGAAGCTATAAAGTCGATTACAAAAAGTACTAGTTTGAAAGGCTCGTTGGAATTGATTCGCTATGAGATTGACATTATACGCAACAGAAGCACCTGAAGTACTAAACAGAATAGGTATTAGTTTGGTAATGGTTGGAGCAGCAAACTCGGATTCGGCAAGAATCTCATTTTTTGGTAGTACGAAGGGGGAATTGGCCCAAAAATTGGATAGGGGTCAAGACGCAGTCGGGCGCCGGCGGCTGACTCAAGTGCCCCCCGAACCGCGCGAAATGGTCGCCTATTACACGGCTCACTAACTCTGCCTGGGGTGGGGGTACCTATTATTCGTCGGCGGTCCAGCGCACCCCTACTTAAAGCTGCTTAATTACGAAGGAAATTCTTTCTTCATCGTGAGAGTTCCCTTTCGTTAAGTGCATCGAGCCAGGAGTGGACATCATCATCATCTGCAGACAAATCCAGATCCTCTTTCATCATTAGCTTAGCTAAAGTGGAATAGTATGACAGGCTTTCCGGAAAATGAAACGAAACCCGCTTGATCGATATGAAAAAGATGCGCTCAAAAAGACCTCCTACACCCCCCTCGCCAAGTGATCGAGTTTAGTCAGAATTTGCTCTATCAGTTGCTCCCGCTCCGAACTGACTTCCTGGAAAGATAGGATTGGGCAATTCCGCCGGTTCTGGAGCTGACCTGATTATTAGAGAAAGGGTAAAGGGCTTTTTTTTATAGAGGTTGAGTAAGGGTGGCGGAGCTTGAGGCTTCTCAGCCGCAGGAATAGGTAACGAATCCTCCAAAAATGGAATGAGTGAGCAATGACTACCACAATCAGCCCTCTCATCACTGACCGCTATTTTTTCTTGGTGGGAGTGAACAATGTTTTTTCTGGCGTTCCTTTCTATTGATGAAGAGGTGACCTCGTGCTCTTCAAGAAATTCAGGCAAAGGCCCCCCCGAGCCCGAGTTTACCGGGGATCTTATAGGGGCACCCAATCAAGGCCGCCACCCTCGCCCTTTAGAGATAGGGGCGAAGCAGCTCGACCGATAGAGAGAGGGGCGAAGCAGCTCGACCGATAGGGAGAGGGGCGCAACAAAAAGTCTTCAAAAAAAGGCGTCGTAGGCCTCAAACTCATCCGGAGTTGGAGAATGACAAAACACTTTATCAACTAGAATGCATCAACAAAACTGCCCTTCCATATGGATCGTCGTGGCATGAACTTTCACTTTGTCAAGAAATTTTGGGACTTCCTATTGATCTTGATTAGTTCCAGCTTGTTGAGAGTTCTCTTTTCTTTCTAGACCGGACCCTTTTTTAGACCGTCTCCTGAAACACTTGCTTATCCCGCATGTGCTTTCGGAGCCCCCCACTCATTTAATGAGTTGCTTGTGATTGCAGCCATTCCCCAAAAAGGGAGAGAGGAGGGAATCGTCTGCTCCCGTTTATGTGACGAACCGAAGAACCATCGTTAGGTCCCGAATTCTGCGAACCACCGGATCCAGACCAAGATCTGATCTCCATTACGTGGTACGATATATCTATCGATCCGAAGAACTTTCAGTTGTAAGTCATCTATTCTGCTCCTATCTAAAGTGATGCTAGGTTGCTTCACCTTCACCCTTCACAAAGACAGGTGCCGGTGCGCTTCGCTCGGCCACATGATGAACATGTTTTGAGCTAACTGCATGTCGAGCGCTTAAGCAGAGCTTGTGGTCACTCGTTCCTCGCTTGTTCCAATCCTAGCAAAGAGCCTCAGATCTGATTCTACACTACATATGATATTCAATTCCGGCCCTTACTAGCTCTTCGCTTTGTTGTACAAAGAGCATGCTCGAGGGGGCTACTACGCTCACCGCGCACTTGCATCACCACCAGAGCTTGGCTACCGCTTCGCCCAGCTCCTACGCCTACCACGAACATCGAATCATCACGTGGCTGCTAAAGCAAGCTAAGCTTCACACGGCGGCCAAAAGACCCTCTCACGGCCGAAGGATCCGCAATACGTTGGAGAGCTTTTAGACCCTAAAACGCCCATTCTCAACAAGTTCCGAAGTGATCCTCATTCTCACCGCTGCCTTCTTAAGCCGAAAGAAAGCCGGGCAAGAATCTCGGTAGTACGAAGGGGAAGCAGAATCGTATCTAGCAGTGGTTCTTCGGATCGATCACAGATTCTCGGCCCCGTCGTTTGGCTTCCACTACAGTTGACCTCTCTTGTTCTCCTCCCCCTTACACAACCGGGGGTAGGACTCATGTAAACTTCTTCCTGTAGGTCCCCGTTCAGGAAGGCATTTGGAACATCTAATTGGAACAGAGGCCAATCTCGATTCGCTGCAATAGAGAGCAGGAGACGAACAGACTGAATCTTGGCTACCGAGGTGGGGTAAATACGGGCTTCCTCGTAATCGAGACCATATGTTTGAGTCAAGCCTTTAGCTACTAGCTGTACCGACCTTTTCCTCCTTTCTCCCATAAAGCTTCCCTTCACCCCGTCCCATATCCAATTAGTAGAGATCGAGATGGGGAGACTCAAAATAAGACAAATGTGCATTTCCTCTCTGAATCGAGAGGTATCAGATCAAAGTAACATCAGTTATGTATTCTAATTTCAGTGATTTATGGGAGAACAAAGTGGATTGTTGAGCCAATTCTAGCATGAGAGGACCCATGAGACAGAACACTGTTGGATGCATTCCTTCGATAGCAGGGCTTCCGCCCATCTCAATTGATCAGTCTTCGGTCAGTAATCTCGTACTCTCGACCGGCTCGAACCACTACCTTATCCATGTTCCGGCTCATTCGTATGCTCATCCTATTCATGCCACCAGAACCTGTAATAAACCATCATTTCAAACCATCCTGTTACATGGAATCTTTGGATATCAGTTCAAAGGGAGCGTCGAACACCGAAAGTGAAGTTGCTCCTACCTACAGCAGCATCCGCCTTTTTTCGGGGGATCGGGAAGAGGCAATGGAATTGTGAGACCGATAGGGAGAGGAAATCAGGTGTGAGGTCTGAGGTCAATGGTAATATGTCACCCTGCTTTAATGAGAGTACTCTTTACATTAGGAGCTTTGCCCAGCTGAGCTAGGCTACTTCCTTAATTCAAATAATCAAGTATAAAGGTCAGATTAATAAATAATAGAAATTCAGTATCAAATTCAGTTAGCAAGCATTGGCGATAAACAAATTTATGAAATATTAGATCGATTTGGTCGATTCTTCTTAGGCTGATGAGAATAGGCTCAGGCTCTGTACGGCTTATTTAGTATTTTTTTTATGGCGCCCTGTTAAGCGTTAGAGAAATTCCGGTCTTAAGCAGCCAATTTTTCCTAGTATAGTCGTCATTGGATTACCATTCCATTATTTGTTCTGGGGCTCGTATAAGGCTTCGGCCTCCCGATACGAGAGGGACGCGACGCGAGATGATGATGGGTCAACCGCGACTGGCGTTGCTGGTGGAACTGCTGCTTTCCCTCGGTGAATAAGAATCAATCCTCCAATTGTTCTTTGGATAAACGACTGGATTTTGATCTGATACTTCATTCCTATCTGCTTCGTGGATTAAGCGGTGGTGGTGCCTCTCCCACTGCTTATTGGTGGGTTCGAATATGGCACAGGAGTTGCTGACTAAATTCAGGTGGACACTGCAATTATGCCTCGATCGAATATCCAAGAGATGACTTTGTATACCAACTGTACTGCAGCTAGCTCAAAAGCAGATGGATCAACAATGGTAACTCAAACAGGCTCCAAAGGAGTATAGCTTTGTTGGGGGTGAACTTACTGCTCCTGGCTTTCCTCATAGGGATAGGTCGACAGGCATCTTTTTTGGTTCTCGAGGTAAACGACTGATTCTTAGTCAACTCGGTTAGCTTTCTCTGCTTCCGGTGGTGGGCCAACCACTGATGCAGACAGAGGCTAGGTAATGTCTCTCCAACTAGCTCTACCCTAGTCACAGGGTCAATAATAGGTCCGGTGGTTCTTCGACTTTTTGTTTTGATTGCTTTCAAATTCAAATGGCTTTGGATCTTTTTCTTCACTCGAAGAAGGGGAGCATTGAAATTTGGAACTCCTAAATGGAAATCGAAAAAAAAGTCTCCTTAAGTAAGACCTACCGGTCTTTACTTGCA
Source organism: Cucurbita maxima (assembly GCF_002738345.1). Classification (NCBI taxonomy): domain Eukaryota; kingdom Viridiplantae; phylum Streptophyta; class Magnoliopsida; order Cucurbitales; family Cucurbitaceae; genus Cucurbita; species Cucurbita maxima. Next base: position 229,440 of record NW_019272132.1, on the reverse strand, counting down.
ACTCTAGTCGAGGTTCTTCTATCACTGTAGTTTACTGCTCCTCAGTGCTATAGAAAAAAGGGGTCGGGTCGCCGGACTTGCTGAACATATACCCTGCAAAGAGCAGGAGCTTCGTTCTTTCAAGACTCGAACAAGACCTCTCAGCCGCCTGTTCGAGAAGGAAATCACAGACGACTCTCTGGATAGAGTGCGTTGGTTGCAGCAGCTGTTTTGGATTTACGTATTTTTTAATAATAGCAAGAGACAAGTCTCGATTTGACAACTCGACAACGGGGCAAGGCCCGATATCGAGAGGAGAATAGATAAGAGGTCCGCTAGTTACGATCTAGCACTATGTTATAGTAACGAGACTAGACTAGACTGCCCTGCCTCCTTCTACCCACGGACAACTACTAGACCGCCTCACTCAATATATGCTCGTTTAGTTTAGATCTAAGGAAAGGCGCCTTGACTGACGGGCTTGTTCAGTCTACATAACCTGTCTCCACAACACAGCTCGGTTCCTTTCTCTAAACTCAAACCGAGACTGGGAGAGCACACCCTCGGACCATATTCAATGGGGATGTCAGGCTTATGTACACGTACCTTCAGAGGGGATCGATGCTAAGAGCATCTCTTGCTCGGGGGGTCTTCCTTATAGTATTTAATAGACTTTAGAATCTCGAGACTAAGCAAATCTTAGAGAGCCGGGATGTTCACTTTATAGAGATAGAGAACGTTTCTTCGTTAGTGGGAGCTCAGGTCAGGAGGACCAGTGAACAGGACTTTCAGACAAATATCACTATACTTTTAGAGTACCTTATGTTGAAGCAGATGAGCTAGAGGAGAGCACAATGATGAGCCCTCCCGTGGGAGATGTTCAGGAGCCAGAGCCTCTTAGGATTAGGAGGTCTACTCGAGTCATCCTGAGACCCGACTATTTGACTTATATAGCACATGGAGTTGCACCAGATGAGACTCCGTGGAGTAAGCATGGGCTTTGCTTAATGCTATGTAATACATGGCATGGAGCCGTAGATGAGGAGATTTATTATCTAATTCGTAATAAGGGGGGTTTGAACCTATCTTCTTTACCTAAGGAAGGTTGCAAATGGATCACTGTAGCGGTGCTCGACTTCTAGCCCTTGCTTACTCTAAGATAGAAGACATCGATTCTCTTTGTACAGTTAGTTTAGCTCACAACTATTCTCGTTCGGATCTCACTAGCAGCATCACTTGATTGAAGAGCCAAACAGGGATGAAGAAAGCTTTTTGATCCCGGAGAGAGCTCTTGTCCTTCCAATTGGATTGGGAGCTTTTTAGATTGCTGGAGCTGCAAAGTTACCCGGACTTCCAGTTCTTCTTACTTATGTATGGCTCGAATCTAATCTAAGTCGTGGTTTTCTTCGTGAGGGATCTGTGGTAGCCTCCTGCTTAGGTTAGGGGTCACCTTAGCGATCTGCTTTCTGAGGATACTGGGTCTTCCGCCTTTTATTCTTTTATCAAAGAATCCGCAATGAAAAGACCACCTTGAAGTATGCATCCATATGGCCTAGTCGCCCCATGAGTTTCTTCTTCTAGTCTATAAAAGGTTCAAGTCCTTCTCTGAAGAAGAAATGTGCCGGTAAGCAGACGCCGCCACTTGGCTTAGTAGAAAGAGGATGAAAGTTTTCCACCTACTCCTTATTATAAGTCTTTCATAAAAAAAACAGTGAATTTCACCAAGGTGAGCCTATAAGAAAAGAAGCTTTAAATGAAATTATTCTGAGAAGTTATGATAATGAATGAAGTGGCCTTGATAACGTGCATTATAGCGGTCATGGTCTTGGTGCAGATTACCCCGCCTACCCCTGTAAAGAACTGCTATTATAAGAGAATGAATTAAAATATTATATCATCCTCCTATCTTCGACAAAAAGAACTGTTTTCTTCAATGAAAGAAGAAGGTTAGACCGTTGGGGAAGAAAGACAGATTTTGGCTCCGAGGGGAAAAGCATTGGCTTTCTATCTATCTGTATTGGTCTTTTCACTCCTATACGTATACGGATTTCTTATTGCATAGCAGAGTCAGTCGGGATTCATAGAACCAAAGGAGTAGAAGCATTCAGAGTCAGTCGGGATTCATAGAACAAAAGGAGTAGAAGCATTCGGAAACATCCTAACCACCTGGGCCACAGGTCGATCCTATTGCATGAACCTATGATGGGCCCACTGCTAACCAAAGTGACGATTGAGTTCGTCAAAGTCTTAGATTGGCGACCAAGTCTCTTATCCTTCTCATTTCCAAGGGAGGGGCCAACAGTCCCCGTAGAAAGAAGTTAGGTATGACGTTCAATTGGGCGTCAAGGTACTCTTTCCGTCTTCACGGTAAAGACAAAATCTGTGCTATTACTTTAAAAACCTCTATTTTTTTGGAAAAGCAATCGAGAAAGAAGTATGATTTATGATCTTCTGCTAGCCGAGTCTCAAGCGCTTAATTCTTTGATAGAGACAGACCAACCGAAGCACTTCTGAAGTTCGGAAGAAAATCAGGCTTTGAGGGGAATTGATAGAAGAATTTCAATTTACATCTCTCTAAGTAAGAGAATCCATCTGATTAGCTAACGATGAAGAAAACTGGTCTGACTGTAAAGAATCCGGCTAGAAGCACTAATGGCAGTCCTATAGGTTGATGGACTAGTTAAGTAGGACGTTGCGATCCTTTCTTTTTCTTGCAATAAAGAAAAGCCCCTTTTTAAAAGAACTAGAAATGGGTTTACCGAGACAGTGAAATATCCTGACTATATCCTAATCTCCACCTATTCTTTGCCCTGCCACCACTTCTGATTCAAAGACCAAGTATTACCAATTCCCAGAAAGCAAGCAATCTCCACTGGAGCGGGAATAACTAGAAAAGTCATCGTCAACTGCTTATCCAACTCGTTCGTACCTTTTGTAACCTCGTTGGCTTGGATTCGTCTCCGTCTCAACTCTCTTCCCTTCGCGTACTCATATGTCCCCCTCCACCTTTACTAATTGGTATGATGACCCGTAAGAGGAAGCAACATAGTCATATTAGCCAGAGCACCCTAAATCGGCAACAACAAGACCAACCAACCAAAGAAAGAGGAATAGAAAACGGGACTCGATTGAACGTATCAATATACATTTGCTTTCTATCAACTAAAGTCTGTTCGTTTCTTCTGTCAAAATGAAATGGTAAGAACTCATCTCGGGAAAGAACCCCTTTTTCACTCATTTCGTAGATCAAGAAATTCTACACTGGAGCGCAGGGCTTCCTCTTTGAGTTACAGCCCCAGCGGAACGGTCAACTAAGAGTGAACAATTAGAATTGACTAAAGAAGCTAAAGGGGAACACTCTGAGATTCAGAGTAAATCAAATGAACGTGAACGAGTTGGTCCACTTGCTAATCAGCTTGATCAAGTAGGGCGATTGTTCGAGTAGGTCCTATCGGCTTGACCTCTTTTCATCGGTAAATCATCACTGTCGTCTGTCAAAAAAATCCATATACAACCAGGAGTGATCGAAGTGCTTCCTGAAACAAGCACGAAGAAAGAAAAGAGATAGTGAATATGCTTTACCCAATGAAAGAAGGAAAAGGAAAGAACAGAGAACGAGTAAATGAGTGAAAGAAGGAGAATTAATAAGTAGTTAAGGAGAAGAAGAAAGAGTGAAAGAAGTAGAATTAATAAGGAGTTGAGTCTTACAGTTCACTCTCAAATAGCTTGAGTTGAGTCTTGACTTTCAGTCGAATGAATAAGCTTCAGGGAATATCATCAAAGGATTGAATGAATTGACTCTCCCTGTAAAGAAAGGATAGGAAAAGGTGAAGGCAGAGAAAAAGGAAGAAGACGCAGACAGAGTTGGAAGTGAAAGAATCAAAGGAAAGAAAAGAGATAGTGAAACCCATTTACGCTTGGTGAGTCAAATAGCATTGAGAACGAGTTAAAGAAGAAGAACCCGAGTTTACAGTTCTAGAATCAAAGTCAAGACGAAAGCAAGACAAGAAAGAAGAATTAGACGGAACATTGATAGGGAGAAGAAAATGAAAGATGAATGAGACTTGACAGTCGTAAATGAATTCAATCCTGAACCTGAACCTTATAGAGAATGACAGAAGGGAAAAAAAAAAGACGAAACAAGATTCATTCTCCTTTACAGTTCAAGAATGAATTGATTGAAGAACCTTTACTGTCGAGTAAATCAAAGAAAGAAGGGAGACAAGACAAAGACAAAGACTCCCGATTCATTCTCCTGATCCTTTAAGGACCATAAATTCTAAAATGCTATCCTCTGTCTATTTTTTGGGATAAAATCCCTATTTTTGAGTGTAAGGACCATTGATTATTAAATCGATGCTTTACCCTATTTTTCGGGCCATTTTTGAGGTAATTCGGATGAGAAGAGAGAGACTGAACAGGACAGGACCATTACTTCTGAACCGGAACCTCTATGACCTGACCCTATTCTATTTACCTTATTCATTCTGTGAATGTTTGATTAATCCACCACACCTAAATGGTGTGAAAGTTATCTTATTTATAATCAAATGAATTACAAGGATATGGAAATAGTAATAAATGGAAATAACAATAAATGAAAATAACAATAAATGGAAAGATACCTATGATAATAAGGAAAATATTAGATATTTTCCTTATAATAAAATATCAAATATAATATATATGGTAAACTATAATTTATTACTAAATATCCTTAACACCCCACCGCAAGCTAAGCGTCGGATTTAAACGAACGTGAAGCTTGAATCTGAAAAATTCAAAGAGGTTGAGAAACACTTTTCATGAAGATGCTAACAACCCTGTTCTTGACCATCAAAAATTTGCAGAGGGATTGTCGCTCAGCGGTGATGCTGCCTTGGCTTCGGCGAGAATATGTTTAACCCATGAAGAGGGATTGTCGCTTAGCGACGATGCTGCCTTGGCTCTAGTGAGAATATTTCTAACCCCAAGAAGTAGAAGGGGAAACCTAGAGCAGGGGACAAAGACAATGTTGAAGCCAGAAGAGTCGCCACATTGGGCGAAGGAGCCAATTTTGGCGAGAAGGGCAGTCGGAAGAGTCGCCTCATCGGGCGAAGAAGCCAATTTTGGCAGGAAGGGCGGCGGCAACTTGGTTAGCGAATAGGCCAGTGCGGCACCCAGATTCCGAAGGTAAATCTCTGCAAGAGGTTGATAGGTTTAGGTTAGGGTTTATGTGAAGGATGAAGGTTGATTGGGAAGAAAATGAGAGAGACTATATTGGCCAAGGGGAAAACCGATTTGGTTGGAAAAGGTGAGGTTATATGTACAGAGTATGACGAAAGGTGATTTGGAGGTCAATAGGGTGGAGCCGAAGAGTAATCAATCGGCTCCAACTACGGCAGCCATGAAGACTGCCCCTGCGGCGTCAAAACCAGCAGGGGTGGTGGAGAAGAAGATTAGAGGATTCAAAAGCCATTGAAAAGAAAGGATCAGGGTTGTTAAACCGAAAGGGCTCTGATACCATGTGAATGTTTGATTAATCCACCACACCTAAATGGTGTGAAAGTTATCTTATTTATAATCAAATGAATTACAAGGATATGGAAATAGTAATAAATGGAAATAACAATAAATGGAAAGATACCTATGATAATAAGGCAAATATCTAATATTTGCCTTATAATAAAATATCAAATATAATATATATGATAAACTATAATTTATTACTAAATATCCTTAACACATTCAATCCTGAACCGCAAGGAAAGAAAGATCAGCTCCTGACCCTATTGAACAGTAAACAAAGACTCCTTTCACCTGATTAATTCGACTTCTTCTTTCACTCTTTCACTGGGTAAAGCTAAATTCATTCAATCCTTTTTTCTCTACCTACTTATTAATGATCAATCACTCCTGCACCTCTTTATTCAAACACAAGGTAAAGCCGAAAGAGAAAACCTGAGCCTCTCCCTATTTATTCTGTCATTTCACTCTTGAACCTGGAAGGAAAGACGAAAGGAAAGACGAAACTCAAGATGAATGAGACGGAACCTGTCGGTAAAGCTGCTTCGCTCCTGAACTGTAAGGAAAGACTCAACGAAAGACAAGATGAAACTCAAGAAGAAAGAGAGTTTACAGTGAAAGAAGGGAAGGGAGACAAGACTCTTTCTTTCTTCATTCGACTGTAAGGACCAATAATTATCAAATTCTATCCTCTGTCTATTTTTAGGGATATTTTGGGCCATTTTCCCGGTAAAAGAGTGCAAAATCCTTTGTTCAAGACTGAAGGGAGACGAAAGAAAGATAAAGACTCCTACTTCTGGAACTCTTTAGGACCATTAATTAGAAAATTCTATCATCTGTCTATTTTTTGGGATAAAATCTCTATTTTTGAGGTCAAAATCCCTGATTTTCATCCATTTTCCCGATATTTTCGTTCAAAATCGGCTTAATGGGACTGATTTCACCCTTTTTCGTGTTAGGACCATTAATTTGAAAATTCTATCCTCTATCTATTTTTGGGATAAAATCCCTATTTTTGAGGAAGGTAATTAGGAAGTCAAGACTCAAGAGAAAACAAGGTAAATAGGTTCATTCTGTAGCTAATGAATTTACTCGACTGTAAACAAAGCATATTCAATTCATTTACTCGATGGTAAACACTCCTTATTCATGAGACTGAACAGGAAGGAAAGACGAAACCAACTATCAGGGAGAGGAAATCAAAGACAAAGACTCCTTCTCCTGTAAAGACCATTTATGATTTAGTTGATGCTCCATATAACTGTCAAGTTTCGTCAGAGCTTTTTCACCAACAACTGCTGCTTCAATTCATTTTTTTGATGCTCCATATAACTGTCAAGTTTCGTAGGAGCTTTTTCACTAATAGCTGCATAGGAAATTCATTCTTTTGATGCTCCATATAACTGTAAAGTTTCGTCAGAGCTTTTTCACTAACAGCTGCTGCTTCAATTCATTCTTTTGATGCTCTATATAACTGTAAAGTTTCGTCAACCTTAGGTAATTCAGCAGGATGAGAATCAGGTCAAGCTCCGAAACCGGAACCCATTTATTCTTGAACCTACTTATTAATGATCAAGAACAGGAAGGAAAGACTTCTTATTCATTGAATCCTGAACCTGAACCTATACCTATTTATTCTTGCACTGATCTTTCTCCTTAATTCTTGTTATTGTGAGTTATTCGAAGGAAGTTCTTGTTATTCTTTCACAAGGGTTGAACTCGGTAAAGCAACTGGATGATCATCAGGTCTTTCTCCTTTTCTTTTCCTCTATTCCCTTCCCTGATTTCTGAAGGTAAACTCGGTCTCTTCTCTTCTTCTATTTTCTTCTCCTTCACTCACTAACTTGTCTGTCCCTTCTTCTTTCTTTCTTGAACTGTAAAAGATCAATCAATACTCAACTGGGCTTCTTTCTCTCCTTCCCCTGGGCTTCTGACCTTCCTTCGTCTCTCGTGCTCTTTTGGTCGTTATTCCCCCGTAATTTGTATTCATCAAGATTTGCTCCTGTGGGAATCCCTTTTTTTCGTCGAGATTGGATTGGTGTTCCCTGTTCCCTAAGTACCTGAGTGAGAGTGGCCACAATCCTTGCTTCACTTCCTTCCCTCGGGTTTTGTGGTTCTTTTCTTTTCCTCTATTCACAAGATAGCTTTTCATCTCATCTACGTTCTGACTGATTTAGTCACTTTCGAATCTGTCGTATTCAGCGTATATTTAGTCTGATTCGGCTTGGAAAGTAGTCTTTCATTCATAAGCAGTAGGTCTTCGCCCCCCTTTTTGGGCAGGTTCGCGGGTCAATGTTTTTGCCCGCCCCGACCGTCAGCAGCTGGGTTTCCCCCCAAATCAAAAGCAAAATGGTCTGCCTCCCGGGTCTCGTCAAGCAATTCCACTTAGCGAGTAAATCCGGCATCGCCAAACGAGTGGCAGATTTCCCCCCATGTGAATGAATCAAATGTGACCCAATTCCTTTGACCGATCGTTTTCCAGGCAGTATGTTCAGTCAAAATCAGAGAAGTGAGTCGCGAGCGAAGTGAAAAGTGTTTTCGAACTTCCGACTCTCCCCGTCCCCAAAGGCATCAGAGTCGCAAACGAAGGGAGGGCAAATACTGAAACTCCTTTCTTTCATAGAACGCGTAGTTCCTAGGACAAAATCCTCTTCCCTAATAATAAGCTATGACAAGAATTTCCAAGCGAGAAGAGAATAACAAGGCTGGAATTCTTCACTCTCTACGAGTCTATGAGAAAGAATGAAGAACTTACAAACTCTATCCCTCCCAGAAATTCTTTCCTCAATTCCTTTCTTCCTGAGCGCTGTAACTTGAGGAGACTGCGAGTGTATCAAAATGGAATTTGATCAGTGATTGGCCACTAGGTCGATGAAGAATCTCTCCCAAATGTTCTCTTTAGTGATTCACCGACCACTAGATCCAGAATAAGAAAATGCCTTCTGTCCGCGCTAAAATGGAAGTTTTTCGCCTTTCTTGACAGCTTGCTTGATCGATACCCCAACCACGTGATCGAGACCCAAATGAGCATTCTTCAGAAATTTTTGGATTGCTTTCTCTTTTTGAAAGATTCTCCCGTCTCAATCATTCAAAAAGAATATCTCTGGCAAAAAGGAAATTCGTCAAAGAGAGCAAAAATCAGATGAAAGCAAGCGACCAACCAATTCCAACGATTGCAGCCAAGTTACGGCGCCCAACAGAGAGAAAGCCATTGCGAGAAAGCTCGTCCATCTTTTTGGGCAAAGGGGAATTCTTCAATCTGTCGTGATTCTTTCTAACCAACATCAGCTAGCCCAATCTTCCTTTGAATTGGTCAAAAAGCCTCTTGCTCAACAAAATGTCTTCTGCTACGACGTCATTCCTTTCCTTGCAGATTGATTGATTATCACCCTTTTTTTCATGAGTCAAGGCAAGCGAGAGAGGAGCGAAGCAGTGAGACCAAGTTACTCGAATCAGTTTCCCCTTTATTCATTTTTCTGGGACAAAGGAAACCTCCTTTAGTCTCGGCCGAAACTCAAGAGGGTTTAGAAAGCTTTTCAGCTCCCTCTCGGTCCCAGTCTTCGGAGCAAAGGCGGCCACTTCGCGGAGCTTGTGAAAAGTCTGCCGCGAGCTTCACGAAATTCCACTCTCCTCTGTCTCACTCAAGTGAATGGGTAGAGAGAATATGCAAAAAAGAAAGGCTGAGAAAGTCTGAATTTTCCCCGGAAGCCGGCTCCTTCTCAGTCTCGATGCTTTCTTTTGGGTAACTACGAAAAATGACTGCTCAATCAAGACTTGAGTCAAGCACGAAAGCCAGAATCTTTCATCAAATAGATTCCTATTCTCAGACCTAAGAAAATGATGAGAATTCCTCTCCTTTACAGTCGAGCCGCTTCGCACCTCTTCTCATCGAGCTGCTTCGCCGCCCCTCTCCTTTCTTTACAGTCTCGCTACTCCTATTAATGATCCGGAACTCCTACACCTATCCTTGACTGTGAAGGGAGAGTAAAGAAAAGAAAAGAGAATTAATTGATTGAAGAATCTAATTCAATATTAATGAGACTGAACCTCGACTTCTCTCCTTCACCTTCTGAAACTGTAAACAAAGACTGAACCGAAACCCTGAACCTGAACCTCTATGACCTGACCCTATTTACCTTATTCATTCAATCCGGAACAGGAAGTCAAGACTCAAGATTCATTCTCCTTTACAGTGAAAGAATCAATGAGCTGCTTTTCAAGACTCAACCTCAAACCTTTTCCTGATTTCCGAGGTAAAGCTAAATGAATGAAATCCTGAACCTCTCCAACTCGTCTTCTTCCTGAACCTGAACAAAAACAGTCGAGTCAATTCATATTCAATCCTGTAAACGAAGAGAATGAGAAGCTCAATCACCTTCTTTCACAAGGTAAAGCATATTCAATTCTTCTTTCACTCGTTCTCGCATATTCTATTCGTTCCTTTGCCTTTGCCTTTACTTTCCAGTCTCGCAGCTTCGCACCTTTCCCTACTTCGAGTCGGTTTTCATTCCGGCCATGGCAGTAATTATATGACACCGGTATGAATTTTCTCCTGCTGAGGAGCGAAATCGAAAAAGGCTTAGGCATTTCCTGTGTTGGCATTCCAGCCTTCCTTCTCATCAATGATTGAAGATAAGCAAAATGAAAAGGATTCCAATTGAGCGTGGATTTACTTTGTTGGGGCGAAGCAGCTGGAACAAGACCATAATTAGCAGACAATTATGCCGAGATATTCCTCACTTCCTCGGGGCGGTACGGGGGGGACCAAGAGGAATCGCTGCGGATAAGATATTTGGGAGGAGGTCCTGGATTACAAAGTCTCACAAGAAAGAAATTGGTCTCTTTTGAGGAGAAGGAGGTGCAAAAGTAGTCGTCATTGGATTTTCTCGAAGTTCAAACCTTGCCTGCAGAGGTTGGCGTCTGGGCCCAAGAAGAAGCGAAGCCAGAATGTCAAAGCCTTCTCTGGTGAACAAAAATGATGAGCTGGAATTCCTCCCCAGAACTCGATCTACGGCGGGAATGAAAAACAAGAGAGACTTTTTCTCGAAATATGGACCAATGCCCTAATTTCAGAAGAAAAATGGCTAGGACAGTTCTGGAAGGACCAAGGGGCCATTCCCTTGTCAAAAACTCAGTAATTTGAAAAGTCATTTTTCATTATTTGGCGAAATGGATTTTGGAATTTATTGGAGCAGATTGAAATAGAAGCCAGTTCGACGAGATCGTTAGTCTTGGATGAATCTTCTTGAAAGGAAAGGGGTCGATCAAGAGAGATTTGGCAATTCCGGATGTTCCACTTTCATGGGGGAATCGACTCTACGCCCCCATTTCGGTGCCCCGCCCGGCCTCTATCTTTTTCCGAATATTCGGAGGCAAGAGCTCTTTCTTCTCTCAAATTCCTATCCAAATTCCCTTTGTGATCAGGAGAGGGGACTCTACGTCTGGGTGGATCTTCTTGGTGGGGCCGGCAACCCGACCAGCTAAGAGCAACTCCAAGCTCCGGTAATCTTTTTCTTTTTCTTCACACCAGTTGACTTTTAATGGCAAACGCGGTTATTGGGAAATTTCTCTCTCATTGATGCGGCAAAGACTTTTTCACTCTGATTTATGCAATTTTTTATTGGATTAGTCAAAATGGAACCCGAATTCTGTTAATCTTTTTCCCCCAATCTTTCTTCTTCGCTTAAAGATTTGAACTGAGTGAGGAGGTCTTTCGCTTTTGCCAAGAGAGAATCTTGCTGCTTACTTGCTGAGTGAGAGCCCAGACCATAGCGGCTTTAGAGACTTCTCTCTCGACTTTAATGGCGACAAAAACTTTCTCCGCTTGAAGTTTCAGATTCTATTCTGGGCCTCTCCTTTGTCGCTTCGATTGTTCAGAGAATCAGATCGGTTCTATTAAGGACAGCAGAAAAGTGTCCGCTTGCGGAAACAGGGGAAGAAAAAGAAAGTGGAAGGGTAAGGAACTTCGTGTCGCGGCTGCTCCAGAGGAAGACTTTCCCCGCAGGAAAACAACTTTCACGTTCAGAGAGCACTTTTTTTGTTGATCATTCCTCGTTCCCTTTCGTGTGAATTCCACAGCTCGGATGTTCTCCCCTGTGCCGAATGCCATCGAAGACAAAAAACCAACTTGCTTCATCAGGCAACAACGGTTCTGCCTGCAAACTCTGAGTGGGCTGCTAGGTTTCGCCCTTCTTTATTTGATTTTTGACATCTTTGCCCAGAATTGAATGGGCATAAATGGCCAGGTGGATTGAATCCAATCCCATCCATTGCTCTTTTTCCTTCTCTCCACGAAATCACAGATGGAAGTAAGAAAGAATGCTACTCATCAACGAATTTCGGCAAAGATAGAAGATCCAACTACATCAACAACCGGGGGGAAATTCACCGGTCCTACCTAATTCAATGATTAGAATAATGGAGAAGGGAGAGATCTTCAAAAAAACCTATACTCCCACTTCCCCTTATGAGAGATTTCCAAAAGGTGAGATTTCGCAACCTATCTGACTAATAAGAAAAAAGGGGGTGCGCCCCATAATAAGAGTGAGCGCTCACTCTTTTGGGGATATGTAGTGGAGACTGCTACATACATTTTGAACATGGTTCCTACTAAGAGTGTTTCAGAAACACCTTATGAGTTATGGAAAGGGCATAAAGGTAGTTTACGTCACTTCATAATTTGGGGATGTCCAGCACATGTGTTGTTGCAAAACCCCAAGAAATTAGAACGTCGTTCAAAATTATGTCTATTTGTAGGATACCCCAAAGAGACGAAAGATGGTTTGTTTTATGACCTTCAAAAAAATAGAGTGTTTGTATCAACAAACGCTACATTCTTAGAGGAAGACCACGTAAGAAATCATCAACCTCGCAGCAAACTAGTATTAAGTAGGATTTCTAAAGAAGCTACTGATAAAACAACAACAGTTGTTGATCAAGTTGGTCCTTCAACAAGAGTTGTTGATGGAGCTGACACTTCTAGTCAATCACATCCTTCTCAAGAGTTAAGAATGCCTTGACTTAGTGGGAGGGTTATAACTCAACCCGATCGTTACATGGGCTTGGCAGAAACTCAAGTCATCATACCTGATGATGGCATTGAGGATCCATTGACCTATAAACAGGCAATGAATGATAAAGAAAGAGATAAGTGGATTACGACCATGAATCTTGAAATGAAGTCAATGTACTTCTATTCAGTTTGGGAACTTGTAGATCAACCAGATGGAGTAAAACCTATTGGTTGCAAATGGATCTATAAGAGGAAACGAGACGAAACCGGTAAGGTACAGACCTTTAAAACTCGATTAGTAGCAAAGGGTTATACCCAAAGAGAGGGGGTGGACTATGAATAAACCTTTTCTCCTGTTGCTATGCTTAAATTGATTAGAATACTCTTGTCTATTGCCTCATTTTATGATTATGAAATTTGGCAAATGGATGTTAAGATAGCCTTTCTATATGGCAATCTTGAAGAGAGTATCTACTTGGTTTTAAAAGCTGTTTTCCACCCATCCCCAATATGCATGCGAATTTGATGATAACCCGATTTTAAATCAATCTTAGTAAAAAGACTACATCCATGCAATTCATCAAGCATATCATCTAATCTGGGAGTTGGATGCCTATACTTTATAGTTATCTTGTTTATAGCCCTACAATCAACACACACACGTCAAGAACCATCTTTCTTAGGTACAAAAATAACTGGAACAGAACAAGGACTCAAACTTTCACGTACATACCCTTTAGCAAGGAGTTCACTTACTTGCCTTTGTATCTCTTCAGCCTCCTTTGGATAAGCTGGTCGATTTGGAATGGGCACGCCAGGAATGAAGTCAATCTTGTGTTTAATCCCTTTAAGTGGTGGCAAACTACTAGGCTTCTCCTTGGAAAATAAAATAGAAATTCTATTCTTAATTCCAAAATCTGATATCTAATCAAAGAAAAGAAGGCTTTATATAGCCCTTACAATCTTAACCTATGTGATATATAACACCCAAAATAATGGGCTAGTAAATGAAAAATACCCATAACTTCCATATTAAAATGGCTATGTGGGTTACAATATAACCTGAACTCCTATATTTAAAACTAGCTTAAATATGACAAACAAATATTTAAACTATAATTAAATAATGCAATTAATAAAATGTGCTTATTGACTCATCCTTGGACTAGTTTCATAAATTCAGCGGAGTTCATTAAATGCAACTTAAATGCATTTAATTCATCTCTTTCTTAAAGCTCAACTTTGCACAACATATACGGGAGGTCTCCAGCGTCTTCTAGAATTTTCTTTGATGAGCTCACCATAGCTTGAATATAACTGTATAAGGTTTGTTGTAGCTTCTTAGCTCTCGTCCTTGTAATTGAAACTTGAGGTATGGAAATTCCTTGGTCGTGGTTCATATCATTCTCCCCCTCTTGAAAAAGATTTGTCCTCGAATCAAAGCCATCACCTACATCAAAAGAACTCAAATCAACAACATTAAAAGTTGTACTAACACAGTACTTACATGGTAAATCAATTTTATAAGCATTGTCGTTGATACGCTCAAGAACTTGAAAAGGTCCATCTCCTCGTGGTAAAAGCTTAGATTTTCTTTGAGTAGGAAATCTTTCTTTTCGGAAATGCACCCAAACCCAATCTCTGGCTTGAAGATAACAAACTTACGTCCTTTATTAATTCGGGTGGCAACCTTGGAATTTTGTTTCTCAATTTGTTCTTTCACTTGCTTGTGCAGTTTATGAACAAACTCAACCTTGGCATTTGCATCAAAATTCACAAACTCTTTTGACGGTATGGGTAACAAGTCAAGGGGGGTTAAAGGATTAAAGTCATAAACAATTTCAAAAGGTGTGCATTTAGTAGTGCTATGAACAACCCTATTATATGCAAATTCTATTAAGGGCAAACAATCCTCCCAAGTCTTAAGATTCTTATCAATAATAGTCCTAAGCATAGCAGTCATGGTTCTGTTAACAACTTCAGTTTGTCCATCCGTTTGATGATGACAAGTAGTTGAATATACGAGCTTAGCTCCTAACTTACCCCATAAAACACGCCAAAAGTGGCTTAAAAATTTTACATCACGATCACTAACGATGCTTTTAGAAATGCCATGCAATCGTACAACTTCCCTAAAGAACAGGTCTGCAATATGTTTTGCATCATCAGTTTTGTGACAAGCAATAAAATGAGCCATTTTACTAAATCGATCAACCACAACAAAGATGCTATCATAACCTTTCCTAGTCCTAGGTAAACCTAAAACAAAATCCATTGATATATCAATCCAAGGACCATTAAAAACCAGTAATGGGGAGTATAAACCATGTAGTTTAATCCTAGACTTAGCATGTTTACATGCTATGCAACGAGCACAAACTTTATGAACATCATGTCTCATTTTAGGCCAAAAAAAAATCTTCAGAGAGCATATGCGATCTTGAGCCTGAAGCTCTGATACCGAATGATATGCGGAAATCACTACAGAGCGGAGTAAGATTCGGATTACTTTGTTAATCGAATATCTCAAGGCAAGAACAGAACATTGTTTGAGATTCGAATCACTCCACAAGCAAGATCGATCATGTCTAGCTCGAATGATTCTTGTTGATCAAATATCTAAACACAAGAACACTTGTTTGGGATTCGAATCACTACACAAACGAGATTGATCATATCGAGCTTGAATGATTCTACATGCAACCTAAACTAAACTACACAGAATTGCTAAGAAACTTAGCCATTGCCTAAAGAAAGCACGAATGCTCTTTTTACTACATTTTCCAAGTCTACTTGAAAATACAACATACATGGCTTTATGTAGCCTCAAAATGATCATATCGAACTTGATCTAACATACAAGCTTACTGATTTGGCTTTTCTCTCTTTTTTTTCTTTAGGCTGAGTGTTACTCTCTTGCTTTTCCCTCAAGCTCTTTTTTTCACTTGATTCTTTTTCAATCTCTGCTTTTGCATCAGCCTCTTGCCTTTTCTTTTCAAGTTTGCAATGATCAATAAATACATCTTTTGGAGACAATGGAATAAGAGTAGTTTTTCTACCATTGTGAGTAAAAGAGTATCGATTTGCATACCCATCATACATTACTCGACGATCAAATTGCCAAGGCCTCCCCAGTAGTAAATCTCCAACATGCATGGATACAACATCACATAAAACATCATCAACATATTTTCCAATAGTAAAAGAAACAAGAGTTTGTTGAGTTACCCGTACTTCCCCACAATCATTCAACCATTGAGGCTTGTAGGGTCTTGGATGTGGTTGTGTCTTTAAATTAAGTCTTTTGACTAGAATGGAACTCACAACATTGGTGCAACTACCGCTATCAATTACAACACTACAAGGTACAGATTGAACAAGACACCGAGTTTGAAACAAGTTCTCCCTTTGGTCTAGGCCGTCCTCCTTAATGTGGGTGTTTATAGCTCGTCGAGTAACCAAAGATATATGTGTAGGGTCCTCTTCACTAAACTCCTCACTCTCATCAGTTTCCTCATTTATGTTATCATGGCCTCGTCATCCGTAACAATTTCTCCCTCCTTGATGGTCATAATTCTTGCATTTGGGCAATCTCTACTATAGTGTCCTACCCCTTGACATCTCCAACACTTTAAATCTCTATTTCGAACATTAGACTTTTCTACTTTTTCTTTCCCTGTTCTAGAACTCTCCCCTTTCTCAAATTTAGCTTGAGGCTTCTCATTAATCTCTTGATTTCTATGCTTATAATCAATGTGTTTAACCCATTAATAAACTGCGCCATGAGAGCCTCCATGTCCTCATTGAGTTCAAGTCGATCCATCAATGTATCCATCTCCTGGTAATAATCCTCCACAGATTTGCATCCTTGTTTCAATGCTTGAAGCTTTTGCGCCATGTTCCGGTGAAAATATTGTGGAACAAAACGCTTCCTCATGGACTCTTTGAACTAGACCCATGAATCAATTGGTGCTTCAAGATTTCTTCTCCTACTTGACATCAATTTATCCCACCAAATTTGAGCATATTGTTTGAATTGAGCAATGCACAACAGTACCTTCTTTTCATCACTAAAATTATGACAGTTGAACACCGACTCCACCGTTTTCTCCCATTGAAGGTACTCCTCTGGATCGGTTTTGCCATAAAACTTGGGAAGTTTTAATTTGATGCTCCCCACGTTACGATCAATTCTATCATCAGAAGGAACTCGTTGTTGTAAATTATGATACCTGCTTCCATGGTCTCTCCCTTGCATCAAGCCATGACCAACCACATGTGCATTATTCTCGTGGTGATTAGAATTGTCGCCCTCATATGTATTGGCTGAGGGCGTAGGTAGTGGAATCCTTTGTCGAGCTTGATTTTGAATCTCCAATCTGCCTATTCGATCAGTCAACTCTTCTATTCCTCGAATTAGTCTTTCCATGGTTCCTTGTTGGGCTTCTCTCAATCGTGCATCAGTAATGTCAGTATTGTCCTCTGGATTTTCCATGCTACAAAAAAAAAAAAGGTAAAAGAAAAAAAGAAGGACCTCACAAGCGCTCCCTCACATGTATTCACTCGTAAATGTAGTTCACTCGTGTTTAGCACTCAACACTCGAATCAATGTGTCACTCCCTTACAAACTCACCCTCACAATTGAGCACACACAAATCACACTCCAAAAAACAAATTGGGATGTGAGACAAGCTATGTTATAGAGCTAAGTGCAATTCAAAGTGAATAGACAGCACACTCAAGACATACACAAGGGTAGTGAAGGAGCAATCCGAATAACGACAAAGAAACGAATTAAAGAAAGAAAATGATTAAGGACTAATGTAGACGTAGTAACATATGAGAGTTACATATAATAATCAAGAGAAAAAAAAAAGACATTTAACATCGATATGCTTTCTTTCTTTCAATGGTTTTTTTTTTTCCTTTTTTTCTTCTGATTGGCAAAATATAATCAATTTACCAACAAGAAAATTGATTTAGAAGATCTTAAAGAAGAACAAAGTGTTTAAGATCCAGATCTAACACTTTAAAGAACATAAGATTTTTTTTTTTTTGTTATATATTTTTGTGATAGAACATGAACATTCTACACAAACTGAGAAAAAAAAATTATAAGAGAATTAAAAGAGATAAGCACAATGAAACATATATCTTATCTTGAGCCTGAAGCTCTGATACCAAATGATATGGAAAATCAACCCAAGGAAAAGTATGGAACGGATTACCTTGATGATCAAGATCAAGAGTAAAGAAAACTCGTTTCTAAACTCGTGATTCGAATCACTCCACAAGAGGTTTGATCAATACCACTTGAATGACTCTACATGCAAGTTCTAAACACAAGAATTTGCAAAGAAAGTTTAGCTCTCAACAAAGCTAAAATAGAATTTCTATTCTTAATTGCAAAATCTGATGTCTAATCAAAGAAAAGAAGGCTTTATATAGCCCTTACAACCTTAACCTATGATATATAACTCCCAAATTAAATGGGCTAGTAAATGAAAAATACCCATAACCTCCATATTAAAATGGCTAGTTAATGGTGGAATATAGTAACCTGTGTGTGTTACAATATAACCTTAGCTCCTATATTTAAAATTAGCTTAAATATGACAAACAAATATTTAAACTATAATTAAATAATGCAATTAATAAAATGTGCTTATTGACTCATCCTTGGACTAGTTTCCTAAATTCAGTGGAGTTCATTAAATGCAACTTAAAGTGCATTTAATTCATCTCTTTCTTGAAGCTCAACTTTGCACAACATATAAGGAGGTCTCCAACATCTTCTAGAATTTTCTTTGATGAGTTCACCATAGCTTGAATATAACTGTATAAGGTTTGTTGTAGCTTCTTAGCTCTCGTCCTTGTAATTGGACCTTCAGGTATGGAAATTCCTTGGTCGTGGTTCATATCAGAAGCTCTCATTCTCACCTCTCAAATTTGTTAGTAGATCCCAGATTGGATTTTTTTTTTTATTTTCGGTCGATTAAAAACTATAAAAATAAAAACAAATTGAAAAAGAAACGCGAAGGAAACACATGTCCGATCTTGAGCCCGAAGCTCTGATACCGAACGATATGCGGAAAACACTACAGAGCGGAGTAAGATTAAGATTACCTAGTTGATCGAATATCTCAAGGCAAGAACAGAACATTGTTTGAGATTCGAATCACTCCACAAGCAAGATCGATCATGTCTAGCTCGAATGATTCTTGTTGATCAAGTATCTCAACGCAAGAACACTTGTTTGGGATTCGAATCACTCCACAAGCAAGATTGATCATATCGAGCTTGAATGATTCTACATGCAACCTAAACTAAACTACACAGAATTGCTAAGAAACTTAGCCATTGCCTAAAGAAAGCACGAATGCTCTTTTTACTACATTTTCCAAGTCTACTTGAAAATACAACATACATGGCTTTATGTAGCCTCAAAATGAAACTACTAAAGGCATTCCAAGAGTTATTAACCTTCATACTTAATGGCCATAATTAGCCATTATGTAATTGTAGCCCTAAATTACTCAAAATAAAAAGTTATCGCAATAACTCTACATTACTCTAAATTGTAACTCACCCAAAATTTATCACAATCAAACTTCATTCTTCTTCAATGTGTCATATTACTCTAAATTGTAACTCACCCAAAATTTATCACAATCAAACTTCATTCTTCTTCAATGTGTCATGAATTGAAAGATCTTTTGATAATTTTGACAATCTTTTTCTTCACATCTTCATTGAAGTATATTTATTGACTGATTGACGTCTTTTGGTCCATATTCATTCTCCACTTCTTCAAGAGAATTCGTCCTCGAATCTATTTGTGAAACTTCGCTGCAAAAAGTAAGTTATGGGAAATTCAAAGGACCTCACAACACTCTCTCACGTGTATACACTCAAGGAATTTTAGGCCACTCTGTTTGCACTCGTGCACACAAATGAAGCTCTCATTCTCACCTCTCAAATTTGTTAGTAGATCCCAGATTGGATTTTTTTTTTTTATTTTCGGTCGATTAAAAACTATAAAAATAAAAACAAATTGAAAAAGAAACGCGAAGGAAACACATGTCCGATCTTGAGCCCGAAGCTCTGATACCGAACGATATGCGGAAAACACTACAGAGCGGAGTAAGATTAAGATTACCTAGTTGATCGAATATCTCAAGGCAAGAACAGAACATTGTTTGAGATTCGAATCACTCCACAAGCAAGATCGATCATGTCTAGCTCGAATGATTCTTGTTGATCAAGTATCTCAACGCAAGAACACTTGTTTGGGATTCGAATCACTCCACAAGCAAGATTGATCATATCGAGCTTGAATGATTCTACATGCAACCTAAACTAAACTACACAGAATTGCTAAGAAACTTAGCCATTGCCTAAAGAAAGCACGAATGCTCTTTTTACTACATTTTCCAAGTCTACTTGAAAATACAACATACATGGCTTTATGTAGCCTCAAAATGAAACTACTAAAGGCATTCCAAGAGTTATTAACCTTCATACTTAATGGCCATAATTAGCCATTATGTAATTGTAGCCCTAAATTACTCAAAATAAAAAGTTATCGCAATAACTCTACATTACTCTAAATTGTAACTCACCCAAAATTTATCACAATCAAACTTCATTCTTCTTCAATGTGTCATGAATTGAAAGATCTTTTGATAATTTTGACAATCTTTTTCTTCACATCTTCATTGAAGTATATTTATTGACTGATTGACGTCTTTTGGTCCATATTCATTCTCCACTTCTTCAAGAGAATTCGTCCTCGAATCTATTTGTGAAACTTCGCTGCAAAAAGTAAGTTATGGGAAATTCAAAGGACCTCACAACACTCTCTCACGTGTATACACTCAAGGAATTTTAGGCCACTCTGTTTGCACTCGTGCACACAAATGAAGCTCTCATTCTCACCTCTCAAATTTGTTAGTAGATCCCAGATTGGATTTTTTTTTTTTATTTTCGGTCGATTAAAAACTATAAAAATAAAAACAAATTGAAAAAGAAACGCGAAGGAAACACATGTCCGATCTTGAGCCCGAAGCTCTGATACCGAACGATATGCGGAAAACACTACAGAGCGGAGTAAGATTAAGATTACCTAGTTGATCGAATATCTCAAGGCAAGAACAGAACATTGTTTGAGATTCGAATCACTCCACAAGCAAGATCGATCATGTCTAGCTCGAATGATTCTTGTTGATCAAGTATCTCAACGCAAGAACACTTGTTTGGGATTCGAATCACTCCACAAGCAAGATTGATCATATCGAGCTTGAATGATTCTACATGCAACCTAAACTAAACTACACAGAATTGCTAAGAAACTTAGCCATTGCCTAAAGAAAGCACGAATGCTCTTTTTACTACATTTTCCAAGTCTACTTGAAAATACAACATACATGGCTTTATGTAGCCTCAAAATGAAACTACTAAAGGCATTCCAAGAGTTATTAACCTTCATACTTAATGGCCATAATTAGCCATTATGTAATTGTAGCCCTAAATTACTCCAAATAAAAAGTTATCGCAATAACTCTAAATTACTCTAAATTGTAACCCACCCAAAATTTATCATAATCAAACTTTATTCTTCTTCAATGTGTCATGAATTGAAACATCTTTTGATAATTTTGACAACCTTTTTCTTCTCATCATCATTGAAGTATATTTATTGTATGATTGACGTCTTTTGGTCCATATCCATTCTCCACTTCTTCAAGAGGATTCGTCATCGAATCTATTTGTGAAACTTTGCTGCAAAAACTAAGTTATGGGAAATACAAAGGACCTCACAACACTCTCTCACGTGTATACACTCAAGGAATTTTAGGCCACTCTGTTTGCACTCGTGCACACAAATGAAGCTCTCATTCTCACCTCTCAAATTTGTTAGTATAGCCCATATTGGATTTTTTTTTATTTTTATTTTAGGTCGATTAAAAACTATAAAAATAAAAACAAATTGAAAAAGAAACGCGAAGGAAACACATATCTGATCTTTAGCCCGAAGCTCTGATACCGAATGATATGCGGAAATCACTACAGGGCGGAGTAAGATTCGGATTACCTTGTTGATCGAATATCTCAAGGCAAGAACAGAACATTGTTTGAGATTCGAATCACTCCTCAAGCAAGATCGATGATGTCTAGCTCGAATGATTCTTGTTGATCAAATATCTCAACGCAAGAACACTTGTTTGGGATTCGAATCACTCCACAAGCGAGATTGATCATATCGAGCTTGAATGATTCAACATGCAACCTAAACTAAACTACACAGAATTGCTAAGAAACTTAGCCATTTCCTAAAGAAAGCACGAATGCTCCTTTTACTACATTTTCCAAGTCTACTTGAAAATACAACATACATGGCTTTATATAGCCTCAAAATGAAACTACTAAAGGAATTCCAAGAGTTATTAACCTTCATACTAAATGGCCATAATTAGCCATTATGTAATTGTAGCCCTAAATTACTCAAAATAAAAAGTTATCGCAATACATCTAAATTACTCTAAATTGTAACCCACCCAAAATTTATCACAATCAAACTTCATTCTTCTTCAATGTGTCATGAATTGAAACATCTTTTGATAATTTTGACAATCTTTTTCTTCACATCTTCATTGAAGTATATTTATTGTATGAGTTGTGGGTGGCTCTAGAGTTGACAATGACGTTTCTTACTACTTTGTGCTTGATCCAAACCTCGACATACATAATATATATATATTCATTTAACTATAAGACATATGGTCCATGGAAGAATTTTAACTCTTATACTCATTAATATTATAATGGCTACTACCTAAATTATAACCTAAAGTTGATAATTGATGTTCAATTAGCCAACCTTAAATTTGTAATCATTGTGGGGTGATTGAAATTACAATGGAAGGAGCTTAAACTCCTAGTACGTTAAATGAAGTTGGTCTCTTCTAATAAAACATTAAATTCTCTTTAATATCATTAATACAATTATGATTCATATTGAACCTACCAAACATGAAATTAAAACTGCGTTCAATTTAACTCAATTTATTGTCATCTTGAATGACGTGTAGGATATATTCTTGATTTAACGTTATATTTCATATTAGTTAAGTTTTTTTGCAAAATCACAATTAGACAACAACAAAGATGAATTTGGTCGGTTTATTATTTTAAAGAAAATTTCTTTCTCTATCTTATTCCTAATAACTCTTCAACTAAATTCATATTATGCTAAGAAACAAATTTTTTACTCACAATAAGTAAAATATGCAACTTCAACTAAAATTTCATCGAAACAAATATTATTGTCATTCAACTTAGATGACAATTATAGCCTTCAAACAAAAACTAGAGTAGTTGTGGTGAACGGGATAGAAACTCTAGTGTTCATCCATAATATACAACCACTACCTAAATTATGACCTATAAATTTGAAAACATAAGTTGTAGTTGAAAATTACATAAAACAACCCCCTAAATCCAAGAACTTTGTGTCCAATTAGTCAATCCTAAAGATAGTAACTAACATAGAGTAATTGAAGCTCCACATGAAGTAATTTAAAGTTCCAGTTACTTAACTAAAGTTTATCTCGTCTTTAATGAAACATGAGTTGCACTTAAGTTCAAGAAATATTTACCGACTCCAACTCTGAGTACTATTAATGCAATTATATTTCATATGAGTTTGCCATAAATCAAACTATGGTACATTCAATACAACTTTATTTTCTTGTCATAGGAAGCAAAATAAAAGAATTAAATCAAACAAACTGATGAACTGAGCCGATTAAATCCAACCCAACCCAAACGGATTAGTTTGATTCATTTGTTGGGCTGTAGTTTATTTGAACACTTGCATATTAGAACAATTCAATATTACATGCCTTACTTACAAGTAAAATACTAGACCATCAACTTTTTGTTTTATAGTCCAACAACTGCTCAAGAAAATAGATTTCAAACTTGAGAGAAAAAAATATAATGAGTTAAAAATGTTGCAATTTTTTAGAAAGGGCATTTGGTCTAGTGGTATGATTCTCGCTTAAGGTGCGAGAGGTTCAGAGTTCAATTCTCAAAAGAAATTGAGCCTTAGACTCATTAATGCTCTTTTAATATCATTTTATCTTTTCCACTTTCGATATTTGCTTTACTTGTGTACTCCACGTATGTGTCTCAAATGAAACTATCAAACTAAAATTTACACTATTGTCTAGATCTAAAAGATATAATAATAATGATTATTGCTCATGGATTTCATTAACAAAGAAAATAAATGAAATAATGATGATACATTCCATAAAAACCTTAATATATAGCCCATAATAAGGGCATTTGGTCTAGTTGTATGATTCTTGCTTTGGGTGCAAGAGGTCTTGAGTTTGATTCTCGAAATGTCACTCCAAAAGAAAAAAAGCACTAAAATAATTTTCAATGAAGCCTAACCTAAAGGAATTCGTTGCAATGCACTACTTATATAAATTTCATGTATTAAGGCACATAGACTAGCAACTAAGAATTATAGATCTGCTACAAAAGGCATTTGGTCTAGTGGTATGATTATCGTTTAGAGTGTGAAAGGTCTCAAGTTTGATTCTTAAAATGCCCCCAACAATATTATATCAAAATGAATTTTGCAAGATAATATGATTTTAAATGTGGCCACATATGTTATCTGTTATCACAATCCCGGAAGATGCGCCCAAATAACCGATGAAGAAGTTTCAGAGAGCCATAGGTTCGAACCGAACGCACTGAAAAAAAAAAAAAAAAGTTCTCCTTTTCTATCACACCTAGAATTGTCATTCTTTTGTCTTTTAAAACCTCTTACCTTATCAGTCATCAGTTCTTTTGTCTTTGGCATCAATGTGCTCCAATGAAAGAAATCAGATCCTTTCCTGAACCAGAACCGAGCACAAACGTTAAGGTAGAAAGTCGAAAGCGAGCTCTTTTCGTGTATACGCAATCTCGAAGCCCAATTACCTCACAGACTTTCTCCTCAATCCTTGCAAGTATGACTGCTTGGTAAGAGAGAATGTCGAATGAGAAAGACATTCGATTTCGGCAACATTCGCAACTACCAAAGTGCACTAAACCTAGTAGAGATCTTTGACCTAACGATAATGGTACTTCAAGCCTATTTAATCAATCCGCTTTTTACCTTATTGTTGACCGAATAGGATGCACGCCAGGCCTAAATTTTCTCTCAGTCACCCGGAGATGAAAGGAAGATCAGATCTGAAGTTCATGAATCGAAGAGAAAGTGGACTGAGTTATACATGCTTTCATTTTCAAAAGCTTCGCTTGCCTACGGTACTTTATTAGAGATGTTCAACAATATGGTCATCTCTCAGCCGTGTATAGAGAATTCCTTGATCATTTCCTTGGCGGATAACACAAATGAAATCGATTCCCTAACCGCCCATCTTATGAGTCCATTCTTGTCTTGTTGGTTTGTTGTACTATTCTATACCTCTCTTGATTCATTGAAAGACGTTCGAGAGCTGGGAGGGCCTATCGTGAGGGAACTTTCCTTTTCACGGTAGGCTAAGGTAAAGCGGCAGCTGCGTATGTCCACGATGATCAAGGTAGAGCGACTCCTTCTTTAAAAGAGGTTGGTTTTATCGAAACTGTTAAATCCGCTTTCGTTAAAGAAAAAATAGGAGCCCTTGGTTTGGCTGATGTCGATTCGTATGGCAATGTAGACTCGACTAAGGATGAGGATTCCGCTTTTCATACTTAAAAATATGAGTTGAAAGAGCTGGTAAGCTATCTCGCTAAACAAAAAGAAAAAGCACATACGGGTTAACCTCATTGCAAGGGGCGGGGGCTAGCCAAAGAAGGTCAGTCGAACTAGGTTAGAACCCTTGATTCGGTTCAGCTAGGTTTTTCCATGCAAGAATGTATGCATATCGGTATCCTCTTTTTGTTTATACGTTTGGAGAAACCTACTAAGCCCCCCTTTCTTACCAAGTGTGATTCAATCTTTCAGCTCAAACTTTCTTCTCGTCCGACGGAAAAGGTAGGAGTACGACTACCTTTTTCTTTTCTTGCCGGAGCCAAGGGATCAATAAGTTTCTACCAAAAAGTTCGCTATCTATTAGTTGCCGTAATCGAATGTGTTTCTCATTTCATGTTAGCTCCTTCAAGAGCTTCCAGGTCCGTAGTAGATGAAACCTTGGACTTCTATTGAACTTATAGCATTGCATGTTCAGCTCGCCGTTGAGGGTTGGCCTTACAGAAGATCGAGCAACCTTTCTTTCCTTGCCTGGTATGCTTTCCCGCTTATCGCGTAGCTAGCAACCTAGCCAAAGAGAGAGGGAGAGGGATCATGTCAATCAATTTGTATATGCATTTTGTCCGTCCTGTACTTGCCTGCTTAGCTTTCTTAGCCAACATCTCCAGTTTCCCCCGAACCAAGAGGTTCGCTTATCTATACCCAACAGTCACACTTTTAGCAGAAAGACTGATTTTTTTCATAAAGTCGGTTCATAGATCAAGAAAGAATGAAGCTGCTTACAGGAACGGTTATGCGATACGTCTTTTCTTTAACCTTGCTATCAACCCTAGCCATTCTCGTTTTTTGCTTTAAGGGGTCTCCCCACTGTAGATTACTCGGATTGGTTCTCGCGTCCCTATGCCAAAAAGTATGAGCGAGTTTGGTTTGAGTGTTCATCGATTGGGTGGATCCATATGCTCCGGGGGGGTGAGACGAGGTGTAGTGCATCTGTTTTGGTTATGTTATCCGCTAAAGGTTTTAGGAAAGGGGTACAAATTTTCTACATAGGTCATCTGTGGTCGCAATTCTTTTAAGGAAGATGCTCCAAAATAATCGGTGAACAATAGCCTTTAAAGAAGTTTCAAAGAGCAAGAAGAGGCAGAACAGAGAATAGGAGTGAGTCGTGCAAGGAAGAAAGAACTAGTAGGTTTAATTTCGGTTCATTTGAACTAAAAAACGAACCAAAATTTTTCAAACGAACCCAAATTTAAGACTCACTAGCCCAAAGTCCATATGTGGTTAAAAAAAAACCTTCCATTGCCCAACCCTTATTCGCAGTCCGCATCCAACCATTTCTTTTTCAACCTACACGTATGCTCCAAGCCAAACTCACGTAACTAGTCAGAAGATGCAGCCTACAACTAAACGGAAGACAAGTGTCACAATCGCACTCTTGCAGTAGTGAGACACTGATTATGTGACATTTGTTCTAATCCAATGAACAAGTCAACCATGCAAAATTTAGACTGAAGGAACAATAACAGTGTATGCTTGAACCACGTTTAGAAGAAATATTTTAGAAAACGTGAGCGAGGAAATACGTTAAAAACAATTTCAAATAGAGCAATGTTATAAGCTAAAAGTGAACAAACAGCAACTGGTCACGTTCTCCTATAGTACATTTTGGGACATTTTAGTTCTGATGGGTGTAGATATGATTTTGATGACTAATCATACACCCCGTATTGGCACAACAATAATAGTAAAGGCCTATCTAAGATGAATGCAAGTAAAAGGGGTTTGGAATGAGCATGCCACCATGAACCACAAATCGTTTACAAGAATAGTTGAGTCATCTAACATGCAGCCACAAGCAACACGCCTTGGCCAATCATGACCGCGACATCTGCCCTTCCACAATTTGTCAATATCTCTATCAACCGGCTCTTCATAAACTCAACGTTGTAGGATGAGGCTGACTTTAAGTCTCACGATGCGCTTCTAGCTGATCTTAGTATTGAGGAGTCTTTTCCAACCTACTAGAAGCTGTTGAAAATCACTTCTCGGTTTGTTAACTCTTCAACTCTTTTCTATTGGTGTCTTTCCTACTTTCTTTGCTTGAAACATTTTCTTCTTTGCATGACGTCATACCACCTGCTTCTACTTGATGTTTTCTTGGTCGGAATAATAACGTTTCAAGTTACTGACGTGGACAACTTGGTTAGTCTATATCCATAGGAGCAATTGAATCCTATATGATGTCTTCCTAATCTTGTGTATAAATTTGACTAGTCCATAGAATTTTCGCACCAGTCTTTGGTTCTTGTTGCTTTGAACTCAATGTTGATCTTACCTTAACTTATTATAATTCTCTATTTGCTTTGAAATTATTGTGGTCGACCCTTCTCTTCATTCGTATGGATGGTATTTTTGCGTGAACATGTGTTGCTTTAGTGGTTTGTTTTTGTCTCCCTTCTTTAGTAGAGGTGTGGCTTGGTGTCTTTGCCAAGCATTTAAGTGATCACTAACAAGAGCTTTTGTAGGTCAAATAAACCCGATTGTGAACATGCCATTTTGCTATTTGTAGAATTAAACTAGCTCAGGCTGAGCCGCATGACATCTGTTTGTGGCAAGCGACATAAAACTAATCTTGTGATTTATCTCTCTTGGTGGAGTTAAACCCAATATTTGACCTTCTTGTTTTGGGTCGTGGTGTTCATGTAGTGGTTCTTGAGGTTCGCACACTTGCACTTTCCCTTTTCAAATACAACAATGGCAGCAAGTGTAGATTCATCATGGCTAAGATTCTTTCTCAACTGTACTATCGTCATCATTTTCACCCCTCTTGATTGATGGATGTTTGTCTGAATGATCATTGGGTTAGACTCCGTTACTACTAGGCATTTTCTAGGGGCATGTAAATGACTTTGTGTTCTAGCAGAATGTCAATCCCTGACTATTTGGGCTCTAGAATGTTGGATATGAAGGCTAACTATATAGTAGGCGTTTACATATAGTGAAGCTATATATAACAAACTGAAATCATATATATACCCATTAGTCAATTAGTTGGTGCTTCCTAAATGTACATTTCTCATTCTCCATATCCTCTATTTGCAACCCTGAAGTCATTAATACAAAACCATTAGAATATTTCTTCTTACATTTTCTCTATCATGTTTTTTGTGTTCATTTAGATCAAGTGTGTGCGATGTTGTGTGATCCTAATAACTAGTATCAGAGCAAAAGAGAGATTCACCACGATTTGTGAAGATGGAAAGTTCAAGAATTGAAAAGTTTGATGGATTTGATATCAATTTGTAGAAGATGCAGATTGAAGATTATCTGTACGAGAAAGATATTCAGGAACCCCTTTTGGGGGTGAAGCCGGATACCATGACCACGGAGGAGTGGAAGCTCAAGAATTGTCATGCTGTAGAGTTAATGTGGTTGACGCTATCCAGAAACATGACGTTCAACATCATCAAAGAGAAGACGACATCGGGCCTATTGAAGGTGTTGTCAAATATGTACGAAAATACGTCGGCTATGAACAAGGTGTATTTGATGCAGAGGTTGTTCAATCTATAAATGTCGATTTGTTGCAGATCATATAAATTAGTTCAACATGATTGTAAGTCAATTGAGTTGGGTGGAAATTATGTTAAAAAATAAGATTAAAGCATTGATTTTGATGTCATCTTTACTCGAGTCGTGGTATACTGTTGTTGCTGCAATCAACAGTTCACGAGGATCTATTAAACTGAAATTTAGTGAAATTTGAGATGTTAGCGAAAGCCCAAACGGGAAATTGGAGATTCATCAGGCAATGCTCTCATTGTTGATCGAAGGGGAAGAAGTAAATCAAAGAGCCCAAACAAACATGGGCGATCAAAATTAAGAAACTGGGAAAAATCTCCAAACAAACAAAACGTAAAGTGTTGAAATTGTAAAGAAAAATAAAACTTTCGGATAGATCAAACAAAATTGATGAAAATAAAAATCACAAATTTGAAGATAACGATAATTTCATATATTCAGCAGAAGATACTGAGAATGCTTTAATCCTTAGCATGAACAGCCCAATTGAATTTTGGATTTTAGATTCAGTTGCATCGTTTCATTCGAATCCAAGTAAGGAATTGTTTCAAAATTTCAAATAAGAAAATGTTAGGAAGGTGTATATTGCCAACAACAAAACGTTGGAGATTGAAGGGAATAGAGATGTTTACATATAAACTCTAATAGGAAATGAGTGAGTGGACATTATAGGATGTCAGATATATTCCTGATCTCAAGAAGAATCTAATCTCTATTGGTCAGTTGGATAGCACAGGTTATGCAGTCGAGTTTAGAAAGAGTTTTGGGAATATTGTGAAGGGTGTCATGGTGGTAGCATGACTTAAAATCTGGAACCCTATACACCAATGTAGAGTGTATAAACATGGATGTTGTTGCTAAGAGTGCTTTCAATTTAAGTAACAGCAACAACAACTATGTTTATACACCCTACAGTAGTGTCAATAGACTTGAACATATGAGCATCAAAGAAATGAAGATGATGGGTGCAAATGGAGTTTTAAAAGGCCTAAAAATCTATTGATATGGGTGTTTGTAAGAGCTGCGTTTAGAAGGCTTTATTACATGGTCACGGAGAGACGTGTCATCGAGCTGAGTCATAGAGATATACGACTCTTTATCGTAAGAAAAAATCTATATAATTTAAAATCCGGCTGCTCTGATACCAATCTATCACAACCCAAATTTCAAGGGTTCAAAACTCAAATAGAAACTAAAATTGAAAGTTAAAACAAATAAAAAATAAAAGTAAATTAATATAAAATAATGCTGTAAAATTAAAATAAGATTGAGAAAACAACACCACATTAAATATAAAATTAAATTAAATTATAAGACGGTGTTGTTCAAATTTATCCAAACAAAAAAAAAGTACAAAAAAACTCAAACACAAAGACAAACTAACGTTTCATAACAACCCCATCTGTGAGTGCACAATCTTTGAAGGCTTCCTCATACGAACCCATCCAAAATAATCATACTTGTGACCGCATCTCCTGACTTTAAACTGCTAGTCTAAACATGGTTTTGTCACCAAAGCTTTAGAGTTTAATCTATCTTTACAAAAATATTTTTCTCTTAATTTATAATTAGTCATAAAAAGAAATAATTAGATACAAATTTGGTCTAGAATTCAAAACTTTCAAATCTTACGGTTTCTTAACCAGATTCAAATCCAGATTCTTGAACTCCTAGTACCTTAAATAAAGTTGGTCTCCTCTAATAAAATAGGAATTTCTCTTAAGATCATTAATACAATTATGCTTTATCTTAAACACGCCAAACATGAAACTAAAGTGCGTTCAATTTAACTCCATTTTATTGCCATCTTGAATGATGTTTAGGGTATATTCTTGATTTACTTTAAAGTTCTTGTGACATGACAGTTCATATTAGTTAAACTTTCTGCAAAATCACAAGTTAAAAAACAACAACGATGAACCTAAGTCTATTAGTCATTTCAAAGACAATTTCTTTCTCCATCTTATCGATAATAATAGTTCAACTAAATCCATATTATGCAAAGAAACAAGTTTACGACTCATAAAAACAACTACCTAAATTATGTCCTAAAAATTTGAAAACATAAGTTGTAGTTGATAATTTCACAAAAAATTCCCTAAATTCATGAATTTGTGTCCAATTAGTTAATCCGAAAGATGGTAACTAGCATATAGTAATTGAAACTCCACATGAAGTAGTTTAAAGTTCCCCAAAGTTTATCTCATCTTTAATGAAGCATGAATTGCACGGAAGTTCATGAAATGCTTATAGACTCCAACTCTGAGTATTATTAATGAAATTATGTTTCATATGAGTTTGTCATAAATGAAACTAAGGTGCATTCAATACAACTTTATTTTCTTGTCATATGAGAGAAAATAGAAAAATTAAATCAAACAAACTGATGAACTAAACCGAATCAATCCAACCCAAATTGATTAGTTTGTTTCTTTTGTTGGGTTGTTTGATAGCCCTTTTATATTATAACAATTCAACTTTTCATGAGAGAAAAATATATTTAAGTAGAAGTTAAAAATCTTAGGTGTTCAAGAAAAGGCATTTAGTTTAGTGGTATGATTCTCACTTGTGGTTTACCCCACAAGGTTTTGAGTTCAATTCTTGATGTCTAATTCTTTTCTTATCGAAGGACTTCATATTCGACATTTTCTCCAAGACACATTCTAATCAACCTAACTTCATATTCAACATTTTATACTTACCATCATGCTCTTAATACTCATAGACTTTCTTAACATCTCATCCCAAGGCTTTATTCTCCAAGACATATTCTACCTCTGAGGACTTCACGTGTTTCCTGCAATACGAAAAAATACAAACTTAATACCTAGGCCTAAGGCTTCATACATACGTTTCAAGTGGTATAACAAGGGCATTTGGTTTAGTGGTATGATTCTTGCTCTGAGAGTGAGTGGTCTCGAGTTTGATTCTCAAAATGCCCTTTCAAGAGATCGTAGTACGAATTTTGGGGATGTAGCTTAGATAGTAGAGCGCTCACTAATTTTTGGGGATGTTGCATCTCCAAAATGAATCTCCAAAATGAATCGATCACTAAATATATTATTTCTTTTCAATTTTTTCTTATTTACGACATAATGAGCAGGGATAGTTTTTCATGTCACTATTATTGAAAATTACTTCTTTTCAATTTTTTCTTATTCATGACATGTTGAGTAGTGATATTTCTTCATTTTCACTATTATTGATGATGGAAAATTTAGGGTTTTGTGATGCAAGAATTTTGGGGATGTAGCTTCGCTTAACATGCGAGAGTTACGACTTAGCATACGAGAGGTATGGGGATCGATACCTCGCATCTCCAAAAGAAACTATTTATTATTAATATTTTATTTCTATTCAATATTTCCTTATTTATGACATAATATGCATATATACTTTTTCATTTTCACAATTATTGATGAAGGGACGTTTAGGGTTTTTTGATGTAAGAATCGTAGGGATGTAGTTCAAATTGTAGAGCGTTCATTTCCCATGTGGAATGTATGGAGATCAATACCTTGCATCTTCAATTGAATCGATTATTAAAGATATTATTTCTTTTCAATTTTTTCTTATTTAGGACATAATGAGCTGGGATAGTTTTTCATTTTCACTATTACTGATGACGAGATGCATAGGACTTTGTGATGTAAGAATTGTGGGGATATAACTTAGATGGTAGAGCGGTTGCTTTGCATGCGAGAGGTATGGGGATCGATACCCTGCATCTTTAGATTTATTATTAAGGGGATATCTTGCATCTCCAAAAGAAACTATTTTGCGAGAGGTAAAGGGATATCCCCTATCTCCAAAAAAAACTATTTGTTATTAATATTTTATTTATATTCAATTTTTTCTTATTTATGACATAATGAGTTGCGATATTTTTTCATTTTCACTATTATTCATGACGAGACGTTTAGGGTTTTGTGATGTACAAATTGTGGAGATGTAGCTTAGATGGTAGAGCGCTCGCTTTGCATGCAAGTTGTACGGGGATTGATAACCTGCATCTCCAAAAGAAATTATTTAATTTGTTATTATATTTTTTCATTTTCACAATTATCGATGCCCCACATTACCAAAACAAACTATTTGTTATTAATATTTTGATATTTTTTTATTTTCACTATTTTTGATGATGGGACATTAATAGGGTTTTATGATGTAAGAATCATGGGGATGTAGCTCAAATGGTAGAGCGCTTGCTTAGCATGTGAGAGGTACGGGGATTGATATCCCGCATTTCCAAAAGAAAGAAATGATTTTTTTAAGTATGAGTTAATTTAACATGTTATGTATAAGGTGGGTATGAGAGAAAAAGAAAAGATACTTGACCAATGAATATAATGGTCATTTATAGCTTCTATCACAATAATATAAAATTTGGGAACAAAGCCTATATGAGACTGAAAAGACCGTTCAAGACCGTTTACCACACGCTTGTAAAATAAATTATATCTACCACCTCTGAAATTAAATTATATCTACCACCTCTGAAATTTTCCATGGCAAACTTTCCAACAGCTTGAACTTC
This sequence comes from Cucurbita maxima, assembly GCF_002738345.1. NCBI lineage: Eukaryota > Viridiplantae > Streptophyta > Magnoliopsida > Cucurbitales > Cucurbitaceae > Cucurbita > Cucurbita maxima. The sequence continues at coordinate 196,071 of NW_019272132.1, read as the reverse complement.
TTCATCCTTCATCGTTGACACCCTTAATTGGAACTAGATTTTAAGGCAAATCTTCTCCACAACTCACTTTGGAACACTTTTATAGATAGTTTCAACAAACATACTTTGCTCGTGAATACTTTGGAGTTCGATATTTATAGTTGTGGAGAACGCTATTCAAATTGATATGGTCGAATCTTACAACAAAGTCTAATTGAGCCTCCCTCTATTAGGAGATAGCTTCGAATCAAATTCTTTAGTTTGGACAATGGTTGCATTGTTTTAGTCAAACAACCGAGACTAGTGTATTTCCAATAGTATAAACATTTTGTACGTGTATTTTCTTACATATTAACAATTGTATACAAATAATAACTAAATTTATGAGTAAAAGTTTGGATGGAGTTTTATTAAATAGGTAATCATAAATTATATCTAAAAATATAGAAGATTTTTTTTTTTATATATATATATTTACGAGAACAAATCAAAAATTCAAGAAGATGTCATTCATGCCATGTTTTAATTTTTATTCTTTCTTATTTCTCAAAGATTAAAAAAAAAAAATTATCCTCTCTCGCATATGGTTCGTTATTTGATTATTTTCACTTGACGATAGTCGACCGCTATACGAGTTTGGGATGTAAGTGATGATTATCGGCAATATGAGTTGTGTCATTACCACACCGTTATCAAGAGGAAGTAAAGTAGAGTAGAATAGATCAAGCGATCCATTTGTTGAGAGTACTGTAAGAGGCACACCAGCAATATTTTAAGTTACTTTTAAGATTAAAGGTAATAAAGTAATTGAAAAGAATATCCTAGTAGTTAATATCCTAGTAGTGCAAAATGCAAGAAGGTTTGTAATTGAAAAGAATAACGAGAATAGTGAACATCGTGTCATCTACAAGCGTGTGGTGAACGGTCTAGTTAGTATGACTAGAGAACATCGTCCTCGCAGAATTTATATTATTGTGATAGAAGTTATAAATAATGATGATATTCCTTGGTCTTTTATTATAAAGGTGCAGAATTTTCTTTTTGTGCATGTGATATATCCATCGCCACCTACTTATAAGCTCTCATATCTTTTAAAGAAGTTCTCGAGTTCCTTATCCCCAAGTAGCAATACAACTACTAGAATGCTATCCCTACTTATAATAAGCCCTCTCTCTCTCTCTCTCTCTCGAAATATGTGTGTGTGTGTGTTTGTGGGTGTATTACTCTCTTTAATTAATGAAATATGGCATAGTCATAATGATATTATGAGTATCTTTTCTATCCCTCCCTTCCTTATCGCTATATAAAGAAAATGAAGATTATAAGTAAAAATGTACAAGTAATTTGTTACTTTTGAACTTAAAATGCTTATAATTCAATTTATCTTTGTTATCAACAATAATTATCAAACCGTATATTATTTTGTCCAAGTAAGGTCGCTTCTCATTCCCTATATGATATCATAACACAAAATCGAGCGGAAGGGTTAACGATAAAATGATAACAAAAACCCATTCGTCGAACTAACTATAAAGGAAGGGTTGGTTGGAAACCATGTCTATACTTCTTTGCTTTAATCACAGGTAACTAAAGATATATAAGAACAACAAAATATGGCATGCCCAGTCAAAACATAAAAAATTTCTTGCCATGTTGTAGTTAATGAATATGGTATGCNCAACTGAATATGGCATGCCCAGTCAAAACATAAAAAATTTCTTGCCATGTTGTAGTTAATGAATATGGTATGCACAAAGATCCGACGTCACACTTCATGATTGGAGACCAATACAGTGAGCTAAGGTCGTCCATACCGTCTTTGGTCAAATTATGTCAAGCAAATGTTGCAGCAAGCAAAGAGATTT
>NW_019272132.1:192329-193705 GCF_002738345.1 Cucurbita maxima | reverse complement strand
CTTTAACTTTCAAAAGTGTTTAAAAAAAGATAGATGAGGAGAAAATTGTGCTCATGGGGAGAAAATTGAAGGTTATTTTAGGGGAAGGTTTTCAAGATAAGTATAAGATCCTGAAAACATAACAAGAAGTAATATCCTAGCTTAAGGTCGCCGTTAAGAACCTACTAGTATGCTACTTACTAAGTTTTACTCACTCCATGTTTATCATTTTTTTTTCAAGTAACTAAGAGTTGGTCGTGGATGAGAGCGGACTTTGGAGTGTGGGCCATAGACTAACCTCTGTTTTTAATCTAGTATTCTTTGTTCTTCTTTTGAGTCTACTTCTTATTTTGTGTTTGTAATGAGTATGTATATATAACACCCCAAAAATGAAGGAAATTAGCTCCCATAAGAATAAGCCACTCATGAAAGACCCAAATAATAGAAAGGAAAAAAATTAAAGTATTAAGCAAGAACAAGGGACATAGTTAAGTCACTTTGTGCCTAACAAGTGATTTTAAGGAGTTAAAAGGCCTTTTGAAAAGGATTGGAAAGGAAAAAGTAAATGATGAGGGCAAAAAAAAAAGTCATTTGATCACCGATTTGTAATTCCTTATCTAGAAGGAATCTCAAGATTCAAAATAAGGGGAAAATGATGAAAAAGCAATTAGGAATTTATAGAAAAATTATGGATTGTTCGAGAAAAATAATAATAAAATATTCGAAAAGTGGAATATTACCAAAATACCCCTGGAAGAATTGATAGTTACAGAAATGGCACTCCAATTAGAATCAGAGCATCTACCGTGACCATCCGAGCAAAATCCTTCGAACTCAAATCTCAACCGTCGGATCTCCTCCAAAATTTGATATGATCTAGAACGAACACGCACGGATCATCACATCCAACGACTAGTATTCAAAGCCAAGGTCGGTAAGGCTATGATCGGAGTTGATATCTCCTAAAAATTATCAAAAGTTCGATCTCTAAATAACGAAGATTCTGGAGCTCTCAATGTCGGTTTAAGCATCTCCTATAAAGTCTGAAATAGGAGAAACAATACGGAATAAGAATCGAGAAAGGTCGATCCTCCAATCGAAAGCAATCAGCATTTAGATTATGGGTCTCCTACTCTTAGATTTCTTCCAAATTCGAGAGCAATCCTCCACCATTTCTCTTCAATCTTATTTCTACAGTTTCTCAACAAGATTACCCACAAGTTCTATGAAGAAATAGAGTGCTGAAAGTGCCTAGAAACCATTCCCCCAATTCAATCCGCCATTGAAGAACATCAAGAAAAACTTGAAAATCCAATCCGAGGATACATGATGACTCGTCGAGCAAAAATGGTTCCAATCAGTTTCTGCACCTCCAAGGAATGCTTCCATAGAAAACC
>NW_019272132.1:167329-187329 GCF_002738345.1 Cucurbita maxima | reverse complement strand
GGACGATAGAGATTCCATTTAACTTAAGTTGATCTAGGTCAGAAGCAGACCTACGTCAGGATAACCCTTCTTTGAAACACTTTGGTAATGCTCCTAGATTCGAATTAAAATAATGAATCAGAGCACATGGAACCATCTCTTTTTCTTTCTATCAAGAAAAAATATGGTAGACTAACTTGCTTATTATTTATAGCAGTTAATGAAAGAGCCCAATGCAAAAAAATGCATGTTGGGTCTTTGAAACAGTTCAAATCATTTTGATAATAATAAGTTTGATCTGTTTTACCCAGAAGGTCTATGGTTCGAATCCGTATAGCCCTATATTTTTAATAATTAAAAAAAAAGAATTGATTTCCTTTCCTCATTATTGTTTGTATTTGTATTGTTTGTAACTGTCCACTTGATTTGGTTCATCATTAATGTCTCATCTTTGTAGATAAATTACATATGCAAATTTGCCTATTTTCCCTACAAAAACAAGAAATTTGTAATACTTCTCCTCTTTGGGCTACCTACCCCAATTCGAGTAAATTTTGGGTTTCAAAATCATGACATGAAACCAGTTAAAAAATCCACCCTAACCCAATGCAAATCGAATGCACTAGTAAATCACATGGATCTACGAACAACTTACTGTATTTGATTTGTGGCCAAGCTAGAGTTTGAGAATTTGGTAACTTTCATTGTAAACATTGTCAAATAGGCTTTTCTCTTGGTATACCTTATCTAGTACAGCACAAAACTAAAGTAGTCGTCTTCTCTTTCCTTATTCAATCACTAAAAGTTCCTAAATAGAAGTTCCTACTTTAATATATAAATTATATATAAATATATAATATTTATTATATATTTATTATGGATATAATAGATATTATATAAATAGGAATCTAGTGGATGAATCTTCAAACGAGACATGTACCGAAGCAAACAAACGAAAGGAGGTGATTCGGTAAAAAAAAAATGAATTGTTTTTTTGAGGATTACTTAAAACAACAATTCATTTCAATTCCAATCGACTAATCCGGTATATTTTCCACATTGATAGGTGTTAAGAATGAGATAGAAAATAGAATTGGGAAGGCATGTATTATCATTGATATTGATATCCTTTAAATATGATACAAGAAGTACAAATGAGGAAAATATAAAATAATTAAATACTGAGAATAAAATAAAATATACTTTAAATCAAATTATAAATAAAAGAATATTAAGATATAATATCTAAGATATATTCCATAAATAATATATCTCAACACTCCCCCTCAAGTTGGAGAGTGTATGTCAATCACATCCAACTTGTTTTTAACTTGTCTTTACGAGTGTAGGTCAATAACACCCGAGTTGTCTTTGAGAAGATAGTGTAGGTCAATAATACTTTTGTCTTCCCAGTAATGAAAATATCCGTAAAAAATAGACCGCAATAATTGACTCGAGGTTTAGTTGCTTGTCCCATTTAATTTGATTTGGAATAAGTGAATATCCTCCCTGATCACTTCTTGGTCAATGCATAAATGCTTTAGAAGTAGACCGCAATGATTGACTCGAGGATTGGTAACTTTTCCCATTTAATTTGATTTGGAACAAGTGAATATCCTCCCTGATCACTTCTTGGTCTATGCATAAATGCTTTACTGGATAATAACACCAAGATCGGTGCTTTGGATCACTTGAGAGATTGTGAATGAAAATACGAACATCTTGAATATGTCACCTTTGAGCTTGGTGAGAATTTGAAGATGCTTACAACGTATTCTTGATATTGGATGATTGAAAACTATAAAGGCTTCACTAATTGAGTTAGGGTTTGGCTTTAGGTTTAATACTCCCCTTGGACTCAGAGTCCAAGGGGGTATTAGGAATACCACAATCGGTGCTCTGATATTAGGAATATCAAGATCGGTGCTCTGATACCATGTTAAGAATGAGATAGAAAATAGAATTGGGAAGGTATGTATTATCATTGATATTGATATCCTTTAAATAGGATACAAGAAGTACAAATGAGGAAAATATAAAATAATTAAATACTGAGAATAAAATAAAATATACTCTAAATCAAATTATAAATGGAAGAATATTAAGATATAATATGTAAGATATATTCCATAAATAATATATCTCAACAATAGGAGTACGTTTATGTTTCTGCTTTATGAATATGATATTTTCTGGGTATTTCTAATAATATCAAGTGTTATTCCGATTTTGTCATTTCTTATTTCTGGAGTTTTAGCCCCTCTTAGCAAAGAGCCAAAGAAACTTTCGAGTTATGAATCGGGAATAGAACCAATGGGCGATGCTTGGGTACAATTTCGAATCCGTTATTATATATTTGCTCTAGTTTTTGTTACGAATAGTCAAATTGGTGTATTACAAATCTTAATTGTATTTACATTTCATTTTAATATTGAAATATATTTCTAGAAATATTATTTAGTTTCTTTAATATATTTATATATAATTATATTTAGTATTTTCTAAAAATTATATATTCTATCTAATAAATGAAAAGAATGAAATTATTTCATGTTTAAATTTTAACATTTTCAAGTTATAAAATTTATTTATACTTTACTTGTTTTCTTTTATACTTGGTCTTGAAGTAGAAAACGTTCCATCTGTTCCTGAATAGCTTCTTTCAAAAGGGCTTCCGCTTCAGGGGTGAATGTCTTGGTGGAAGATATTATTTCTTGAAACTGAGATTTATTCGTTTTTACGTAAGTACGTAACTCAACGAGAAATTTTCTTACTTATTCAATTTCTAATGAATCAAGATAACCATTCGTTTCGGTATAAATAGTCATTATCTTTTCTTCTACCGTGAGAGGGGCTGATTGGGATTGTTTGAGCAACTCACGTAATCGTTGACCTCTTGCCAATTGATTTTGAGTAGCTTTATCGAAATCAGAAACGAATTGCGCAAAGGCTTCTAATTCGACAAATTGAGCCAATTCCAATTTTGATTTTCCGGCTATTTGTTTCATGGCTTTAATTTGAGCTGCAGATCCTACTCTGGAGACGGAAATACCCACATNATTTGCCGGCTATTTGTTTCATGGCTTTAATTTGAGCTGCAGATCCTACTCTGGAGACGGAAATACCCACATTAATAGCAGGTCTGATTCCAGCATTGAATAGATCCGCAGATAAGAATATTTGTCCATCAGTAATGGAAATTACATTAGTAGAAATATAAGCTGAAACATCTCCCGATTGGGTCTCAACTATTGGTAAAGCAGTCATACTTCCTTCACCTAAAGCAGAACTTGATTTAGCGGCTCTTTCCAAAAGGCGTGAATGCAAATAAAAAACATCTCCCGGATAAGCTTCGCGGCCGGGCGGTCTTCGTAAAAGAAGAGACATTTGTCGATAAGCTTGTGCTTGTTTGGAGGGATCATCATAAATGATTAAAGTGTGTTGTTTTCTGTACATAAAATATTCAGCCAAAGCTGCTCCTGTATAAGGAGCAAGGTATTGCAATGTAGCGGGAGAATCAGCCATTTCGCCTACTATAATAGTGTATTCCATTGCCCCCCTTTCCTGTAAAGTAGTAACTACTTGAGCCACAGAACAGGCTTTTTGACCAATAGCTACATAAACACATATTACATTTTGCCCTTGTTGATTCAGAATCATATCCGTGGCTACTGCAGTTTTACGGGTCTGCCTGTCCCCAATAATTAATTCTTGCTAACCAAGATCGATAGGAATCATCGCATCAATAGCAATAAGTCCTGTTTGAAGAGCCTCATATACGGAACGTCTCGAAATAATACTAGGAGCGGGGGATTCAATTAACCGAGAGTCAGAAGCTGAAATTTCACCTCGGCCATCAATAGGTTTAGCCAGGGCATTTATAACACGACCTAAATAAGCCTCGCATACTGGTATGTGAGCAATTCTTCCAGTTGCTTTTACACAACTTCCCTCCTGAGTACAAGAGAAAAGTGCTTAAAATAGTTTCAAAATATAGAAAAAAAAAAGATAATAGGGATTGGTCAAAGTCAACATTTGTTTTCTGGTTAGCATGGTACCATCAAAACTTGTTTATTTCTTTGAAATGTTTGAGTTTACAATTTACACGTTTTCATTTAGAAATGAAGCAAAATTAGTCTGGTTGTCAAATGTTGTCACGCTTAAAACTACCATAAAGGTATAATCGACCTATTATCCTTCCACCAATAGGAGCAAAAGGCAACGTTACTAAGTGAAACTAGTTTCATGTCATTTATTCAATAATAAGGGTGTTAGCATGCATTTGGAAATGAACTCATATTTAAAAAATTTAGATAAAATAGAAAAGAATTGTTATCTCAATGATAATGATACTATGTGAAACTAGCCTCAAGATGCTTCCTTAACTCTTAGGGGCGGTAAACCAATGGTTCCTTCACCCAAGACCCATGGCCCAACTCCCAACATGGAAGGGATAATCTAGAGAATTATTCCAAGAACCCTAACGGATGGGTTACAAACTCACATTATCAAGCTCGACAACAAACAATGTTGCCGGCAAACTTATGAAGACTACATGAAATTATGAATATATTAATGTAGGATTTTTTTAATTTACCGATTTTTAAAATGTTAAATTATGTAAAATTACTGACAAATAAGAATATTTTAGAGAGCTTTTCCTTTTTATTTAAGATTTTGATATTTAAGAAAAGAGAAAATGAATAAAAATAGGAGACATTTTGTAGATTTAGGAGTGAAATAAGAGTATTTAAAAAGCTAAAAAACAAGGAGATGAAATATTAATGATATTAATGGGTCATAGGTTGAAGAAGAGGAGTGAGTGAAAATAAAAAGGGAGATGATTTATGCAACTCACCAATAGTTAGAACATTATTTAGAATGTTAAGGGCATTAGTTTTGAAAGTTCATGAATATTTTTGGTACTAGTGGTTTTGTCAATATAAGAATGCAACTTATATTAATATTCATACTAAAAAATTACTTTATGTTTAAATCACGATCCATTTCCGGTGGGTTCTCAAAGCACGGATTTCAAGTTAAAAGAGGTTGAACACAAAGTAAAATGTTTTCTCGAAATAAAAAAAGAATTAAAATATAATGAACATATATATTTACAATATATTCAAAATAGAGTTTATAGGCTCATAGTACAAAATAAGGGAAAAGTTAAAAAAAATCATTTTAAAACATCAAAAATAGTTTTGGTGGGTGTTGTTGGTCTAGGGCAACTACACTTAGTTACATGAAAAAGATGGAAAAGATGGAGTGAGTACATGACTCAGTAAGTAGCCTAATTGTACGTTTTTAACCATGTTCATAGTGGGTGCTTGGATACCACACTCTTTTCTTAATGATAGCTTGGTTCTTGTCCGAGAATAGTGGCCCTTAAGTTCTAAGTGGTGGAGGACTTTGGAATAAGGTTTGGAATCGGTAATTATTCTTATTTCAGTAGCCTAATTGTAAGATTTTAGCCATGTTCATAGTGGGTGCTTGGATACCACACTCTTTTCTTAATGATAGCTTGGTTCTTGTCCAAGAATAGTGGCCCTTAGGTTCTATGTGGTGGACTTTGGAATAAGGTTTGGAATCGGTAATTATTCTTCTTTCTTTTCCTTTAGACACTCGATGGTTGGGAGCAAATCGAACAAAGTGTCTATCCAAGATAAAAGGGCCCAACCAAATTCAAACTAGTGACCTCTTGATCTGCAATCAAATACTCTACCACTGAACTATGAACCCATTTTACATGATTTTAGCCTTAGTGGCCCCTTCTACCAAAAGTGTAAAAAGTGTCTGTCAAAAATAGAAAGGCCCAACCAAGTTCAAATGGGTGACCGGTTAAATTCTCTACCATTGAGCCATGGATCCATTTTGTAGGATTTTAACTTGAGTGACCCCTTAGACATAGTGTCGATCCAAAAAGTGTAACAAATTTCTATCCAAAATATTAGGGCCCAACTAGGTTCGAATTGGTGACCTCTTGATCGGCAATCAAATGCTCTAATATTGAGCTATGGACCCATTTTGTATGATCTCAACCTTAGTGACCCCTTATATAGATTATCGGTCCAAAAGTGACCCTACCGAATCGGCTATGGACCAATTTTGTATAAATTGGTGGATTACCTATCGGAAATTAAACACAGATCGTTAGATGCAAAGTCGAAAGTGCTAACCACTACACCATAGAACCACTTGTTAAACTTTATTTTGGCAGCGATTTTGATAAGCGTCAATAACGCTAGATTTTGCAAAGCTAGAGGTCGTAGTATCCTTGCAAACTTTTACAAAGAAAGCTAACTTAACGAATTGATTTCAACCAGGAGCAGGTTAAAAGGATAAATAACTCAGATTGAACTTGGAATCTATGATTGTCACTCTTAGATTCCAAGACGACTCACTCAAGAATTAACTTGATCACGACTAATCTAATGAATAGATTTTAACACCATACCTAAAACAAGGTTTGAAAGAAACATAAAAAATGATTTCAAACACAAAGTTTTTGAATTCCAAAATGTTTTCAAACTTGAATATTACAAGCATTTAAATAGGCTAAAAAGATAATTCAAACATAGCTCATCTACAAACTACCCAAAGCTATTAAATACAAATTGAAGAAAATAAGAAATAACATAAATAATTTTAAATGTAATTCAACTCCGGAAGATAAAAAGTCTTCAAATTACATTCCAATGTCCAGTGATATTTTATTACCACTCAATTCTTTTCTTGATTTATTGTTGTTGAACTTAAAAGTATGACAAATAAGCTGGATTTATTTTAAATTTCCTTTAAAATTTTTGTGCACAAAATACAATTGAAATAATATATATATATTTTTTTTACTGCTTTTGAATGAAATATGATAATTGATTCCCTGTCCTCTTTGACAATTTTAGATACCTCCAATATTTGATGCGTCACGTTTCACTGTGAGATCTGCCCTTGGGTCAATAAGACTTAAGCAGAGAGTTTATTTGACTAATGATTTGATTTTTTTGGGTTGTAGAGATATCTTTTACAAATCAAAACTTTGTATTATTTTCAAGACACTCATCAAGACATTTGTGAACGTGCCTGATATCTTGAAGGATTTAAGACACATAATTGAGAGAACCTAAATTTTTTTTGAAGTTGGCTTTTCTAGGATACGTCATCACGAAAGTTTGAGAAAAACTCAATGGACCATTGGATGGGTTTTATAAGGCTCAAATAAATTTAAAATCCAAGAAAACGGATCTGAGTTTGATATTATTTGATTTTGGGTATGGACACAACTAGCTGATTTCTTTTGATTACATTAATGAATGTAGGTAGATGTTTAAAGTGTTGATCTTAATGGTTTTAGAAAATATCAACACATCATCATTATAAACTAATGAAATTTTTTGAAAGGATTGAAAATATCATTCATAATCATCTGAAATTCGGATGGAGTGTTTTTTAGCCTAAATTCCATGACGTTCCTCTCATATTTTCTAAAGGTGACATTAAATGCTATTTTATATTTGTCCTTTTAGGAAATTAGAATTTTTCGAAATCCCAATTTCATATCGAATTTTATAAAAACATTTGACTATAAATTCTTTTTATCAAATCATTTTTTTTTTGATTGAATATCTTATTTATTCTAAAACCTTATTCAAAGGTTTGTAGTTAATTACCGGTATCAGACTTTCTGGTTTCTTTTCAACATGTTGTTAACCTAAAACGTCAGTCATGACCACATGCTCTTTAAAGACCTTATCAGCTTCCTCGGCAAAATATCGCCTAAAATTTCAAAGTATTTAGTGTTTGATGCTTTTTGACTTAACCCTAGGGTTCTATTTATGGTGAACTTGTGATAATTTTTGTCAAATTATATATTTGAATACCTAATACATTAAGATATAATATCTTATTTAAATAATATTAAAATTTCGTAGAATATCATAATATATGTTTAATTAATATGAATCTCATTCAAATTTTAAATATATATTTTTATTTAATGTTTATGATACACATTAATTATTTTAATATTATAACATATCAAATATGTTAATATGTTTTGATATTATATTTCAAGACAATAGGAACTTACTCAGAGGACTTGAGAGTTATGTTGGCCCACAATGCATCTCATGGACGATGCAAAACTATGGTGGCGCTCGAAGGTGAATTGTATAAAAAACTAGTCATGCACCAAAAAATCATGGGAAGACCATTGATGGAATTTAAGCAATCGACGCTCCCCTGGATGGGTTTCCAATCAAAGACCTAATGTTTGATGTTGACTCTTTTGAAGAACGAGCCACACGATCGAAGAACAAGAAACGTGGCAGTAGCTCTGAGAACTCTATCACACACATAAAAAAATGTGTCGAAGAGCTAGACATTATACAGAAGATCTGGCTTTCATCGAGGAGACCCGAGTTTGATTCTCGACAATGAAATTTTATTTTCTTATTTCTTTTATTTTATAGTTTCATATTTAAACTTTACCTAGGTTTAAGAAGCACTATAATGGATGAGTTCAATAGTATCTTAAATTCAAAAGACTCTTATGAACTTGGTTTGAGAGTCACTATAATGATAAGTTCAATAGTATCTTAGATGATATACAAAATGGGTCATGCACCAAAAACTCATGGGAAAACCATTGATGGAATCGATGCAATCGACGCTCCCCTGGATGGGTTTCCAATTAAAGACCTAACGTTTGATGTTGACTCTTTTGAAGAAAAAGCCCCACGATCGAACACTTCGAAATGTCGCGGTAGTTCTAAGAACTCTACCATACGACCCGAGAGTTGAGGGCTACAGGAACTTTCACATACAACCTGAGAGTTACGTTAGCCGCAATGCATCTCACGGACGATGCAAAACTATGATAGTGCTCGAAAGTGAATGGTATAAAAAAGGGTCATGCACCATATAACTCATGGGAAGATCGTTGATGGAATCGATGCAATCGACGCTCCCCTGGATGGGTTGCCAATCAAAGACCTAACATTTGATGTTGACTCTTTTGAAGAAAGAGCCACACAATCGAACAGCTCGAAACATCTCGGTAGCTCTGAGAACTCTAACACACAGGGAATGAAGTGTCGAAGAGTTAGACATTAAGCAAAAGATCATGCTAAAACTCTTCAGCGATCTGACAAAAGACTTCAGGACATCTACACCAAAAATTCATTGTCGTTTAGCGATTATGATATCTGGCTTTTACCGAGCAAACCTGGGTTCGATTCTCGACGATGGAATATTATTTTCTTATTTCATTTTATTTTACCGTTTCTATCTTAGATTAAAAAGACTTTTATGAACTTGGTACCTTTGTTAGAGTTATGTTATAGATATTTGGTTCAATTTCAATAACAGGGGTTGAGGTGATTCAAATGATTAATGCGATAATCCAGTCGTTTTCGAGGTCTCTCTTGTTGAATGACATCATGGTTGAGATGAGCACGTGATTCAAATAGTTAATGCAATAATCCAGTCGTTTTCGAGGTCTCTCTTGTTGAACTACATCATGGTTGAGATGAGCACTCGAGTGAGTTTGACAAGTTGGGCTATAGAGAACCACACCTCAAGCCAAGTTCATGTGGGCTTAACAAGCTTAAAATCCAAGAACACAACCCCTTAAATGGAAACCGGGATGCTAAGGAATTAAAAAGCTTTATTTTTGACGTAGAACAATACTTGAAGGTTACTGGAACTTGCTCATAGGACCTAAGAGTTACGTTGGTCGCAATGCATCTCATGGACGATGCAAAACTATGGTGGCGCTCGAAGGTGAATGGTAAAAAAAAAGGGTCATGCACCATAAACTCATAGGAATACGGTTGATGGAATCGATGCAATCGACGCTCCTCTGGATGGGTTGCCAATCAAAGACCCGATGTTTGATGTTGACCCTTTTGAAGAAAGAGTGACACGATAGAACAACTCGAAACGTCTCGGTAACTTTGAGAATTCTATCACACACATGAAAGGACGTGTCGAAGAGTTAGACATTACCCAAAACATCATAGTAAAACTCTTTATCAATTAGACAAAAGACTCCAAGACAACTACACTTAAAATTCATTATTGTCGAACGGTTTGGATATTTGGCTTTCACATAGGAGATTCTGGTTTGATTCTCTGAAATGGAATATTATTTTCTTATTTCTTTTTATTTTATAGTTTCATCTTTTGTCACCAATTATATTTAAACTTTACCTAAGTTTGAGAGGCACTTTAATGGTCAAGTTCAATAGTATCTTTAGATTAAAAAACTTCTATGAACATCGTACCTATGTTAGTGTTTTGTTATAGATATTTGTTTCAATTTCAACAAGTGGGGTTGAGGTGATTCAAATGGTTAATGCGATAATCCGGCTATTTTTGAGGTCTCCCTTGTTGAACGCCATAATGGTTGAGATGAGCACCCGAGTGAGTTCGACAAGGAGACCCGAATTTAAACTTTACCTACGTTTGAGAGGCACTATAATGGTCAAGTTCAATGGTATTTTAGATTAAAAGAACTTTTATGAACTTTGTACATTTGTTAGTGTTACTTTGTACCTTTGTTTGTATTACTTTGTACCTTTGTTAGTGCTATGTTATAGACATTTGGTCAAGTTCAACAAGTGGGGTTGAGGTGATTCAAATGGTTAATGTAACTTTATTTGATTCAAATGTTTAATGTGATAATCCAGTTGAACAGTTACCAGTTATTTCCAAGGTCTCTCTTATTGAACGCCAACAAGGCTGAAATGATTGAGATGAGCACCCAAGTGAGTTTGACAAAATTGAAATAAAATCACTCAAACAAATCAATAAAATTGAAAAAAAAATTAGCCTTATGACACTTCCTTCAACTCGAAGGGGTGGTAAACCAAGGATTCCTGCGCCTAAGACCCATGATCCAACTCCCAACATGGAAATGATAAGCTATAGAATCATTCCAAGAACCTCAATGGATGGGTTACAAAATTACATTACCAATCTCGACAACTGGACGTGTTGCCGGAGTTAGAAGAACGACTGCAACAGAGCAGTCATGGGGATAGAAGATCCCGTTGAAGGATGATAGACCAACCGTAATCTTCAACCCAACAAGCAAAACTTTTGTAGAAGCAAGAACCTTTAATTAAAGAAATTAACACCTTCTTATACAAAATTTGGATAAACCAAGAGATAAAGTTAGAATTAGATTACGAGATCCAAGAGTGAGAAGCAAGATTTGGAACCTTTTTCTAAATTGAGTCACTCCACAATCAAACTTGATCAAGGCTTGATTAAATAATTCAGATGCAGTCTACAACAAGAATTGTATGAAACTTAAAAACGACAAAGATATGCTCAGATTTCTATAAGGGGGAACCTCTCAACTTGAGGGATCAATTTCATTGATCACAAATATGCTTTTACATAATAATTTGTGGGTATTTATAGTCTCCCCACAAAAAGCTAGTGCCCGTGATTTAATCTCGATCCCTTTAAATCTCCAGAGAAGACGAAGTCAATTTGAGCATTACAAACTTTATGAAATTAAAATAATAAATAAAGTTTTCTAACCACTATGAAATGATGCTTGCAACTTCATCCGCTACTTCAACCGTGCAAATATTTACTTTTGAATCTCCAAATGGTATTGACTCAAACAAATCAGCTAGTAACACATGAAATGATGGTTGAACCTAACCTATCCAATTTTGTAGATGAAGTATGAATGCTTGTTGAATCTTCTTGGCCTTGAGTTGTGTAATATGTCCAGTTGGAATACCGTGATTTTTATCATCATCCCCCTTTTCAAAAGGATTCGTCCTCGAATCAAAAAAATCATCACCTACATCAAAAGAACTCAACTCAGTAACATTGAAAGTAGAATGTACACCGTGATTCTTATCATCTATCCCTCTCTTCCGGATTCGTCCTCGAATAAGAAAAATCATCACCTTTATCAAAGGGACTCAACTTAGCAACATTGAAAGTAGAATGTCTTGACAATTCTACGGGAAGATCAATTTTATTGTTCCATGCAATAAAATGAGTCATCTCATTTTACTAAATGTCTTATAGAGCATTTATAGTCAAATAAAGAATTAGGAATCCACGCTATCTTTAAAAATCTACAGACACCTGGATTGAACACGATTCATTATATTTTAAACATAAATAATCACTAATTTCACTAATTTTAGTATGAACGTGGATCAAACACGTGACCTTCAGATCTTCAATCTAAGAAATAATCACTAATGTAGTGAACATGGATCAAAAACATAAAACATAAATAATCACTAATTTTATAGTCAAATTATGCAACGTGAACCAAGTGCTGACCTTCAGATCTTCAGTATGACGCTCTCCCCGCAATTACTAGAAATGAAAATTCATCAGTAAAGGTATTTTAGCTAATTTTTTATTGAATAGCCAGGTTGTGCGAAACAGGTGTGGTGAACATGGAGATCGAACACGTGACCTTCAAATCTTAAATTTGACGCTCTACAAACTGAGATATCCCCGCTAACATTAAAAATGAAAGTTTTTAAGTAAAGGAATTTCCGCTAATTAATTGAAATTTTAGAAAGAAATAATCACTAATTTTAAATTGAAGAGTCAAATTATGCAAGATCGAACATGAGACCTTTAGATCTTCAATCTAACGCTCTCTCACCTGAGTTATCCACACTAACATTAAAAATGAAAATTCATCAGTAAAGGTATTTTCGCTAATTCATTTTAATTTTAAATAGAAATAATCACACATTTTAATAAGATATTCAAGTTATCCAACTTGTATAAGGTGAGGTGAACTAGAACACGTTAGGTATTTCCGATAATTCATTGAGATTTCAGAAAGGAATAATGACTAATTTTAGATTGAATAGACGGGTTATGCAACTAGAATCAGGTGCAGTGAACGTGGAGATCAAACACGTGACCTTCAAATCTTCAGTCTGACACTCTCCCAACAGAGCTATCCCCACCGCTAATATTAAAAATGAAAATTCATAAGTAAAGGTACTTCCGCTAATTCATTATATTTAAAAAAGAAATAATCACTAATTTTAGATTGAATAAGGAAGTTATGTTTTTAGATTGTATAGTCAGGTAATAAACTTGTATTATGTGCGTTGAACGTGATAAAACACGTGTGACCTTCAAATCTTCAGTCTAATAATCTCCCAACTGAGCTACTGTTGCTAACATTAAAAATGAATATTCATCAGTAAAGGTATTGGGTATGCTTCTGGAAATTCAACAAAAGGCAATAGTATTAGACCGAAATGCCAGATTTAAATCTCGCTTCTGGAAAATTCAACAAAAGGCATTGGGTACGCAGTTATAGTACGACATTCCACCCATAAACAGATGGTCAAACAGAAATGCTCAAGCAAATATTGGAAGACATGTTGAGGGTATATGTGATAGATTTTGCAGGAAGCTGAGATAAGTACCTACCCCTTATGAAATTCGCTTATAATAATAGTTGCCAAGCCACCATACAAATGGCCACATATGAGGTTCTCTACGGATGAAGATTTCGATCCCCTATCTTTTGGGAAGAAGGGGGAAAACGACAACTATTGGGCCAGAGCTGGTGCAAATTACCAACACCGCAGTCTAGAAGATTAAAGCTAGGATACAAACCGCACAAAGCCGAGAGAAAAGCTATGTAGACCTAAGGCGCAAGGACATGGAATTGTAGGTAAGGGATCATATATTCCTAAAGGTTCCCCATGAGAGGGGTGCTCAGGTAGGGTAAAAAGGTAAGCTAAGCCCTAGGTTTATCCGTCCTTTTGAGAGATTAGAAAGGACTGGATCTGTGACCTATAGAATCGGGCAATGCCCAAATTTTTCTGCAGTACGTAATATCTTTCATGTATCCATATTACGGAAGTATACCCTAGATCCTTCGCACGTACTGGCTCATGAAACTCTCTTCTTGAGAGATGACCTAACGTATAATGAAGACCCGATTCAAATAATAGACAAGAAAGTCAAAAGATTGAGAAACAAGGAAATCGCTCTTGTTAAGGTCCTATGGAAGAATCATAGAGTAGAAGAAGCCACTTGGGAAACAGAAGGCAAATAAGAACCTTGTACCCTGACCTATTTTAGAATAAGCACTTTCGATGACCGAAAGTTTTCAAAGGAGAGGAGAATTTGCAACACTCAAGGTCTCCAATAAGAGACAGTGTCTAATCCCTACTAAGTTGTATCTAGAAGCAAAGAACAAGTAGAATTGAAAAAACATTGAGAAAATGGTACTTTTTCTAATTTTTATAAACTTCCCGAATCATTAAATGTTTTATAGAATAATAATTACAAGGTTCTTAAAAAAGGAAGGCTCCGATCCGAGAAGACATTTATGGCAGAAGATTCAGAAAAATCAAGAATGAGATTATAGAAATTCTAGATGTTTCAATGGTAGTGGAAAATCTGCCTATAAATTATGAATTAGGGTAGACTATTAGGGGCAAGAAGCAAGCTTAATCGAGTACCCAATCGAGAGATACAAGTTTTTTGTTTTGGGGTATCGTGTTCATGGGTTTACCTAAAATTTGAAAACTATAGTCCACTATTCATTTCCAAACTTGTTCCTGCACCTTCTAAATAAGTTTACCCATAAGTTTGGTGAAGAAAAGAGGTCCTCAAAGTGCTAGTAGGTTTTCACACGAATCAGTCCATGTTAGGTTACCCTCTAATGTTTTCCTAAGCTAAGACCTCAACTCCTAAAGCCTAACCCAAGACATTATGTATAAACCTAGGTTCATCAATAATCCATGTACCAAGTACCTAGAACTGTGTGAATAACATGCTAAATAAGTTGGTAGGATCCATACCCATAAGTAACCATTATCTGCCATTACGATGTGTACTAAAAGGCCCCTATTCCTCTTTAGGTAGGATATCCTGCAATATGTATCATGAGCTGGATGTTATAATAGGCCTACCTTTTCCATCAGCTAAACGAGATGTCCTGCACCACGATTTACCAGTAGGATTACATGATTATGACGACACCACTCATGTGTTCATGGGGAGAAAATTGAAGGTTGTTTTAGGGGAAGGTTTTCAAGATCAGTATATGATACATGACACGATGACCTCTTAGCTACAAGATCCTGTAAACATAACAAGAAGTAATATCCTAGCTTAAGGTCGCGATTAAGACCCTATTAGTAGGCTACTTACTAAGTTTTACTCACTCCATGTTTATCATTTTTTTTTCAAGTAACTAAGAGTTGGTCATGAATGAGAGCAGACTTTGGAGTGTGAGCCATGGACTAACCTCTGTTTTTAAAATAGTATTTTTTGTTCTTCTTTTGAATCTGCTTCTTATTTTGTGTTTGTAACGAGTATGTATATGTAACACCCCAAACATTAAGAAAATTAGCTCCCATAAGAATTAGCCACTCATGAAAGACCCAAAGGATAGAAAGGAAAAAAATTAATGTTTTAAGCTAAGAACAAGGGACTTAGTCAATTGAGTACCCTAACAAGTGATTTCAAGGAGTTAAAAGGCCTTTTAAAAAGGATTGGAAAGAAAAAAGTAAATGAAAAGAGCAAAAACGTCATTTTATCAATTATAAAAAATCTTTCCCGATTTGTAATTCCTTATCTAAAAGGAATCTCAAGATTCAAAATAAGGGGAAAATGATCAAAAAGCAATGAGGAATTTGTAGAAAAATTATGGATTTTTTTTCGAGAAAAATAATAATAAAATATTTGAAAAGTGGAAAATTACCAAAATACCCCTGAAAGAATGGATAATTAGAGAAATGCCACTCTAATTAGAATCAGAGCATCTACTGTGACCATCCGAGCAAAATCCTTCAAACTCAAATCTCAACTGTTAGATCTCCTCCAAAATTTGATATGATCTAGAACGAACACGCACGGATCATCACATCCAACGACTAGTATTCAAAGCCAAAGTCGGTAAGGCTATGATCGGAGTTGATATCTCCGAAAAATTATCTAGAGAGTTCGATCTCTAAATAATGAAGATTCTAGAGCTCTCAATGTCAGTTTAAGCTCCTCCTATAAAGTCTGAAGTAGGAGCAACAATATGAAATAAGAATCGAGAAAGGTCGATCCCCCAATCGAAGGCAATAAGCGTTTAGATTATGGGTCTCCTACTCTCAGATTTCTTCCAAATTCGAGAGCAATCCTCCACCATTTCTCTTCGAACTTCTAAATAACGAAGATTCTGGAGCTCTCAATGTCGGTTTAAGCATCTCCTATAAAGTCTGAAGTAGGAGCAACAATACGGAATAAGAATCGAGAAAGATTGATCCCCCAATCGAAGGCAATGAGCGTTTTGATTATGGGTCTCCTACTCTTAGATTTCTTCCAAATTCGAGAGCAATCCTCGACCATTTCTCTTCAAACTTCTTTCTACAGTTTCTCAACAAGATTATCCACCAGTTCTATGAAGGAATAGAGTGCTGAAAGTGCCCAAAAACCATTCCTCCAATTCAATCCTCCATTGAAGTACTTTAAGAAAAACTTGAAAATCCAATCCGAGGATACATGATAACTCGTCGAGCAAAAATGATTCCAGTCAGTTTCTGCACCTCCAAGGAATGCTTCCATAGAAGACCACGAAGAAAAATAACCTCGAGAGCGTGTCGAATTGAAGGAAATAGGTTTCGAAATTAAAATGGGGATAAGAGTCGAATTCCTATCTACGATCTCTTTTCCTTCAAATTAAGGATTCCTCTAGCTTCAGAGGAATAAGTTGAGTAAACTTGATAAAGGAATGGAGAGCTGAAACATCGTAGAACAAGCTACCGAAGTGATCGAAAATCTGGCATTTCGAGTGAGTTCCATACTGGGAACGATTTTTGGAAATTAAGGTCCTAGACTCAAAGACATTCCTCCAAACCAATTCCTTTAGCTTGAAGAAAGGATATTAAAGAGGTTCAATGAAGAAATAGGGCCTTGAAACCCCTAGAATCGGCTACCCAATAAAAAATCCTTTGTTTTATCTCCAGCGATAAATCATATTTTGGATGAACTTTGGAAGCGAATATCTTAGGCTACGATCTATGAGAAGGTATCATATCATTCCCTAGCCCTTCCTTGTAACACCCATCTTTAAGTTTCACGAAGAAATCAAGGAGAGAAATGTTGTAAATGTGGCTGTATAGGCCGAGTTTCAGATAGCGGCGACGCAAAAAAATGCGCATCTTCTTCCTGTTCAGAGAAAGAAAACGATGATATGGCCAGTTCAACTAAACTATCCAAGTCAACTCAAAATTTGACCTTTTTTCGGGTTTTCTCAATTTTAACCCCATTCCAGACTGATTCTCATAAAAACATTATGGTTTCATAAACTAGATACAATAAGGAGTACGTGGAAGGAAATTTGAAGTAATTCAGATACTGGAAGCTCAAGAATAGAGGTCCCAAACGTCGGCGACGAGGCAAGTAGCCACCTTGGACTCTTTGTTAAGAAATACTTGTAGAAATCGCTTGGATTTTCATATGAACCCTAAACTAAGTATGAATTAAGGATATATGAAAAAAAAACCCAAAGAACCCTGAGTTAAGACCCTGAACCGATCAAATAGCTCGAGCTTTAAGTAACGTTAAAATAACCCACAATAGTATGTGGAGGTTAGATATGAAATTTGGTGGTCATTGGACAAGGATAAGTAGGTAAACCAAGAAATTGTGTAAAATGACCACAATGCCCCTAAGGTAATTTACCTTCAGCTCATGAGCTAGATGACCTTCAAATGCTATGAAATTCATCAGTAGATCTTATTTTATGAAATGTTATATGAATCCTTATCCCAAGAGGTTATATAAGGTACTGAAGTTTGGGAGTTATTGGAAAACTTTAGTTAGCGAAACCAAGATATGGGAGAAAATGCTATCCATATGACTTTTGCCATAAAGCACGATGTTTATAAGTTTTGTAGTCAATGTTGCCAATGTTTGCTGCACAAAAAAAAAAAAAGATAGGGATGTTAAATTTTTAAGTCACTTTTGGAAAGTATGATAGATAAATTGGGTTCCAAATTATTGTTTTCAACTGCATGTCATCCTCAAACTCATGAGCAAACTGAGGTGGTTAATAAAATATTAGGAGCATTGGTTAGAGCTATTATTTATAAGAATATTAAGTCATAAATTGGTAACAAATTATTGTTTTCAATTGCATGTCATCTTTAGATTAATGAGCAAACTTTGATGGTTAATAGAACATTAGAAGCATTGCTTAGGGCTATTATTTGTAAGAATATTAAGTCTTGGGATGAATGTTTGTCACTCATTGTTCTCTTCTTGAAGTTGTTTATGGATTTAATCCACTTACGTTTCTTGATTTTCTTTCTATTCATTCTGATATTTTTGTAAGTAAAGCCGCCACCAGCAAGGCAAATGAGATCAAAACATTGCATAAAGAGGGGAAGGAGACAATTGAGAAACAAAATTTCAATGTTGCTTCAAGAATTAATAAAGAACGAAATGAAATCATTTTTCAACCCGGTAACTGGTTTTGGATACATTTTCGCAAGGAGTGATTCTCATCTCAAAGGAAGACAAGGTTACATCCAAGAGGGGATGACCCTTATCAAGTCCTTGAAAGAATTAATAACAATGCATATAAAATGATCTTCCATGAGAATTTTCAGCACATCCTAATTTTAATGTTGCTGACTTAGTCCTATTGATGTAGGTGATGATTTTCTGATTCGAAGATGAATCTTTTTGAAGAGGGGGAAGTTGATAAGGATCACGTTGTTCCAAATGTTCCAACTGGACCTATTACACGAGCCAAGGCGAAGAAGATTCAACAAGCATTCATTTTTCATCTACGAAATTGGATAGGCTCGGTTCAACTATTATTTCATGTGTTACAAGCTTATTAGATTGAGGAAGAACCATTTGGAACTTCAGAAGTGAATATCTACACGGTTGAAGGTGCAGATGAAGTTGCAAGCATCATTACATGAGTTGTTAGAAAACTTTATTTATTTTTAATTTCATAAAGTTTGTAATGGTAGAATTGTCAAATTGACTTCGTCTTTTGTGGAGATTCAAGGGGATCGAGATTAAATCCCGGCCACTAACTTCTTTTGTGGGGAGACTATAAATATGTAAAAATTTGATTTGTAATGAATGAAATTGATCTCTCAAGTTGAGAAATTCCCCTTCAAAATCTGAGCATCATCTATGGCATTTATAAGTTTCATGCTATTATTGTGGTAGAATTGCATGTGAGCCATTTAGTCAAGCTTGATATTGTGTGGTTGAGTGAAATTCTCAACCTTCTACTTATTTTTTGGGATTTCTTTTCTCCGTATTCATTGTAATTTATCCTGATACAAACAAGTTTATTTTTCTAGGGAATGTATTAAGCACATGAATTTATTAATTACGGTGAACTTTTGTATAAAACGAAGTAAATACAAATGGAGTAACATGAGATAGAAGTAAACATAGTAATAAAAAGAAACTACATAAACTTAAAGGAAGTTAATCCCATTTTACAATATAAATATTGTTCCAAAGAAGTAGTTTTGAAAACTGGCCACTCCATATCCATCTATGTTTGGAAAACTAAAATATTGTTCCAAAGAAGTAGTTTTGAAAACTGGCCACTCCATATCCATCTATGTTTGGAAAACTAAAATAAAGAAAAACTAAATAAATAAAAATATTTTTCAAAAACTTAGTTTGGGGTGAAATTTTGTTGAAAATTCAAATGTTTTATTTTAATAAAAGGATAAAGTACATAATTTTGAAAAAAAACAAAACAAAAAAACAAAATACTTATCAAAGTGGTCTAATTTTTAACATATCTATCCCAATGGAGTGCATGGACTTTAGTGGCAATGTTGTTTCAACTGTGTGAAAGACCATGTGAAGTTAACATGATAATAATAATAGGTTCTAAAGCACAAAAATATGTGGATAAATTTGATATATTGAGGGCGGAAAACATATACACACGGGCAACTAAAAATGATAGATCCACTGTAAGAGCATTTGGTTTAGTGGTATGATTTTTTTTTTTTTTA
>NW_019272132.1:75674-167319 GCF_002738345.1 Cucurbita maxima | reverse complement strand
TTTTTTTTTTTTTTACAAATTAGGTGGAATGAACAAACAAAAATAATAAGTTTAAAATTACCCAACAAATATCAATTTTCAAATGGAATGGAGACATAAGACTATTCCAAAAAAAAAGAAAAGCACAAAAGAAAAATATTAAATACATTTTCAACTAATGCATTTGGTTAATATAAGAAAAATATAGCATTAACTAATTTTTATGGATACATATGGATCCTTACCATACCAAAATGACTGTTCTTATTTGTTATCAAACCAATAACAATTCATACGAGCTAAATCTTCCAAATGATAATTAGGCCAGAGAAAGAACTTGAATTCATTTTTATATCTATCAACATGTTTGCTACTTTTATCTAAAACTTGATCACGAGTTTTTCTTATTTGCATTGTAAAATTATCTATTTCTAGAATTGAAACAAATTAGAATTCTGAACTCTCACGACTTCTGGGTGATAGGAAATTTTCCCGAAGCAAATCATAATGATTTTTGGTTCTCTTTTCATTCATTTTTTGATTTATTGCAATGGATTTACTAAAACTCTTCTTGTAAGGATAGTCTTTTTCTTGATATCTTTGATTAATTTAGCACTTATTTTTATGAACTAATAAAATACATATGGTTTGATATATAATAAATTGTCCATCATTTTGTACAATAGACGAACATGTTCAATAATAAATATTTATTTTTTAATGATTCCTAATTAACCTGTAACTCCTTGGAAACTATCAGAATCTCCAAATTCATTTCTCATCTTTAAATACAAGATACAGTAAATTTTATGAGATTTATCTGTTTAAGCTAGATACAATATACATTGATATTATTCATGCCAATTAAGGAATTATACTATCTCAATTAAAAAATAAAATATCTATTTAGGAAGAAATAAAGTTCCCCTTTCTTTGTTTTTCTTGTATTCTTTCTTTTTCTATTTATTGTTTTCTGGTTGAGATGTATGGATCCATGAGCCTATGTGTCTACATAGAACTTGAACATGGATTAATGAAAATGTGCAAAATCTAATTTAGTTCATTGTCTCGGTTCAGTTTCAAGACATACATCAAGCAAGAACCAATAATTTTATCCCTATTAAACAAACATTTCAAGTCAATTGAACCTGATTACATATTATAACTTAAATAAACTTAACATGATATGATATGGACTTTATTTATGTCAATATTTCTTAACAATATTAATTGAAATACATCCAAATGATTTGAGAACAAATTCTAAAAACACAATGATAAATTTCAAACCTTGAGGTGCATAAAGCACATGGACTAGCAACGAAAAACGATAGATTAGCAAGAAAGACAATTGGTCAAGTAGTATGATTCTCATTCCTGTGTAAGAGGTCCCGAATTCCATAATCAGAATGCCCAAATCAGACAATTGGTTTTGTGTTGTAAAAACAATAGTAAAAAAACTTAACATGATAACTGCAAATAAATGATCTCCAAATAAAACAAAAGTATTTTTAGTGGTAGAATTATGTTCCTTAGACTTTATTTCCCTAGTATACCAAGTAATGGGAAAGTATATATGGGATGCCTTAAAGAAAGTAATCGAGTATGTTTTTATATTTAGAATTTTCATGATTGTCATTTGTATGAAGTGACAGGTCTGCTACTCGAGACCCATTACAAAATAGAAAAAGTAGTATAATATATTAAAAAGATAATGTTTCTAAATATTTGAGTTCATAATTATACAAATATTGATAAGTTAAGGAATGACTATAAGGGGAGTAAGATTCGGATTACCTTGTTGATTGAATATCTCAAGGCAAGAACATTGTTTGAGATTCGAATCACTCCACAAGCAAGATCGATCATGTCTAGCTTGAATGATTCTTGTTGATCAAATATCTCAACGCAAAAACACTTGTTTGAGATTCGAATCACTCCACAAGCAAGATTGATCATGTCGAGCTTGAATGATTCTACATGCAACTTAAACTACATAGAATTGCAAAGAAACTTAGTCATTGACTAAAGAAAAGCACAAATGCTTCTTTTACTATATTTTCTAAGTCTCCCTACAAATACAACATACATGACTTTATATAGTCTCAAAATGAAACTATTAAAGGCATTCCAAGAGTTGTAACATTCATACTTAATGGCTATAATTAACCATTATGTAATTGTAACCTAAACTAAATAAAAAGTCTTAAAATACATTAATGAAATACCATAACTATAAATTACTCTAAAATGTAATCCACCCAAAATTTATAACATGAAACTTCATTATTCTTCAATGTGCCATGAATTGAAATATCTTTTGATAATTTCAACAATATTTTCTTCATATCTTCATTGAAGAATATTGTATGATTGATGTCTCTTGGTTCATATAAAATATTATCATAATAAGGTCAATGAGGGGAATACACCAATTGTTGGGCAACAAAGTCAACACAAAGAAATTAGAAAAGAAATATGAAAACTTGAGTTGTGAAAGGTGTAAATTGGAAAGAATCTTAGTGCCCGAGGACAATGTAGTGTTATGAAAACTAGCTAGATTGAATCTTCAAAGATTAATGTAAATTTTGTGAAAATTGAGAGGAACCTTTTTAGTATGTTTGCAATAGTTTAGCCATGCAGCAACAACAACGTAATGTTTCAAATACTCTTTCTTATGATTACATACTAATGGTTCATGAGATCAGAAGTCTTTCTTTAATGTTAAGGATATTTAGTCCTAAATTATAACTTACCATATATATCATATTTGATCTTTTATTATAGGATATTTGTCTTCTAACTCACCATAGGTATCATGTTTGCCTTTTATTACCGGCTCTTTTCATTTATTGTTATTCCCCTATCCTTTATAATTTATTTGATTATTTGAGAACTTCATTTATGTCGGGTGGTTTTAGAAAATACATGAGATTATAATGATGATGGTAATATAACACATGCGGAAGCAATTTGAATCTTAGACACTTTTAGAACATCAATTATAGTAAATAACTAGCATGTTCATGAGTATTAAAACTTAATGAGTTTGAATACTAACCTTTTGTAGTTCAAATTTCTTTTTCCTCACGAACCGGTTTCGAACCACCACTAGTGTCTTCTCCACTATCCTCCGGCCTTAGAACGGGATTGTGGAATCCGGTGAGTGACTAAACTTGGGAGGGATTTTGTATATATGAAAAGAGTGTTTGTGAGAGATTTTTCTCAAGGTTTTTCACCAATAAGAAGACATTTCATGTTTTATGATCACTCTATTTATAGAGTCATGTTTGCATGTTCATGCAAATTTGAGATCACCAAATTTTGACACTAAAAATTCCACTCAAATGTTTGGGATTATGTGGCAAGCATGCATACTTAGTTAACCAAATTTTGACACTCAAAATTTCACTCAAATTTGTAGGGTTTATTTGGCAAACATGCAAGTTTGGTTAAACAAAATTTTTAAACCTCAAAATTTCACTCACATGGATTTTTCCATTAAATGAAGTCAACATTTTGACTTTCTTCATTTTGATTCAACAATCAATTTGAATTATAAATTTCAAATTAAAGTAATATTTAATGATTAATTAAATATTTAATTAATATTTAATATTAATTCAAATGCCAATCCCAATTAATTCCTACACATATTTGATTAAGATATTTAAATATCTCAGATTCTCTCTTTTTGTTTAATTCGTAAATAAAACAAAAACGTGGTTAAATATATCGTATATATGTAGTGCATTCTCCCTAATTTGAATTCGAACACTTTGAACTCACTCGTCACACTATTCTATGGTTTAGTCCGATATGAGTTAGCAGAGGGACCT
This sequence comes from Cucurbita maxima, assembly GCF_002738345.1. NCBI lineage: Eukaryota > Viridiplantae > Streptophyta > Magnoliopsida > Cucurbitales > Cucurbitaceae > Cucurbita > Cucurbita maxima. The sequence continues at coordinate 163,501 of NW_019272132.1, read as the reverse complement.
AATGGACCTATACATCATGGGCTCCAACGATCCAAGATTAACTGGTTAAACTCATTAACTTTGTTAATCAACATTCGTTAAGTACTAGGACATTCCACTATAGCCTAGTAGTTGCACTCCCCTCACTATAGATATATTTTTGTCCATTTGATATAGCCATGATTAGTAAGTCGATCCTTCACAGGTTGTTCGTAACTAGAGCTGGGCAATTTACCGTTTTACCCCTGAAGTTACTTCTTGTTTATTATGTCTCACTGATTCTCTAATGAACAATTGGTTTGTGGTCCAACTAGTAAACCGGATCCCTCTCAGGCCAATGAGAGGATGGGGCCCCTTATACAAGACCTGGAGTCAGTACTTAAGAGAACTACCTCTCTTCTAACCCTAAAATGGGTAGGAGTGAATTCCATCTTGCACCCCACGTCCTCAGCCATTTACCCAGTTATAAAAATCTAAGGATAATTCCGAATAAATAGAAGTTCATGGTTAGCTCAAGATTAAGATCGAGTTACTTAGGTCATCGAATGAAAAGAAAATCAGTCTCAACAGTAAACGACATTATAAAGTGAGAGTGATTTTCTTCATGGTCCGATCTTATGCAATACTTATTGCATAGGACGCCCCCACTCACATGTCTCCACATGTACAATTTTAGTGATCACATTGTTTATATCATATACAAAAGTTGGCCGCATCCATAGTTTCCTCAAGATAAGGTACTCAGCCTTATCCTTATACTATAGATCATATTGACTATATACTTGAACTTGATCAACTCTTATGTCTCTACATATAGTTCAAGTAATCATACTATAGCCAAAGTGTTCTTAGTTTATTGGATTTAGATTAATGATCGTAAAGTTCACTTTATTCAATAACAATCTTTACTGAATAAACAACAATAATAACTTTATTGAACTAAAACTCTAGTGGGGTTTTATAACGTTGAGTAGAGAGAAAGACATAAATACAATAAACTAGGGCATCACATACTCATGCCTTTTCTCCCACTTGTCCTAGATTACATAACTCGTAGTCCTAGACTCACTAGGTGCCATTCATACACTTTAGCCGTGAGGGGCTTTGTAAATGGATCAACAATGTTGTACTCTGAAGCTATCTGTGTGATGATCACATCTCCTCGTTACACAATCTCTCTTATGAGATGATATATGCGCTCAATATGTTTTCCTCTCTTATGGCTTCTTGGTTCTTTTGAATTTGCAACTGCTCCACTGTTATCACAATAAAGAGTGACGGGAAGATGCATATTTGGAACGACTTCCAAATCAGTTAAGAACTTCTTAAGCCATAAAGGTTCTTTCGCTGCTTCACAAGCAGCAACATACTCAACCTCCATGGTGGAATCAGCAATGCAACCTTGCTTTATGCTTCTCCATATTATTTCTCCTCCGTTTAGAGTGAAGACAGATCCTAATGTCGATTTCCTCGAATCTACATTGGTTTGAAAATCTGAGTCAGTATACCCTGTAAGGATCAAATCTTTAGCATCGTACATCAACATATAGTCCCTCGTTCTCTTAAGATACTTGAGAATATTCTTAATGGCAGTCCAATGAGCACGTCCCGGATTGGACTGATATCTGCTGACAATTTTCACAGCATAACATATGTCGCATCGGGAACATAGCATGGCATACATCACACTACCGACCGGTGATGCATAGGGAATGTGGCTCATATCCTCAACTTCTTGAGGTGTCTTAGGACTTTGTTTCTTCAACAAATGAACTCCATGCCTGAAAGGTAATAATCCTTTCTTGGAGTCCTGCATCTTATATCGAATCAACATTTTGTTGTACGATGCCAGAGATAATGCTAGTGTTTTTTTCTTGCGATTCCGAACAATTTGGATTCCATGAACAAACTGAGCTTCTCCCAAATCTTTTATTTGGAATCGCTAGCCAATGCTTAATGTCAGTCAGAAATCCCACATTATTTCCAATGAGTAAGATATCGTCAACGTACAACACTAGGAAAGCTATTGTAGAGTTGACTATCCTTTTATAAACACGAGGTTCGTCAACATTCTGTTTAAAACCATAAGATTTGATCGTAGTATCAAACTTTATATTCCAAGATCGAGATGCTTGCTTCAACCCATAAATGGATCTTTTAAGCTTGCAAACCCTTTGCTCGTGATCCTGTTCAATGAACCCCTCTGGTTGAGCCATATAGATACTCTCTTCAAGATTGCCGTTTAGAAAGGCTGTCTTAACATCCATTTTCCAAATTTCATAATCATAAAATGTGGCAATAGACAAAAGTATTTTAATCGATTTAAGCATAGCAACAGGAGAGAAGGTTTCTTCATAGTCCACCCCCTCTCTTTGGGTATAACCCTTTGCTACTAGTCGAGCTTTAAAGGTCTGTACCTTACCGGTTTGGTCTCGTTTTCTCTTATAGATTCATTTGCAACCAATAGGTTTTACCCTATCTGGTTGATCTACAAGTTCCCAGACTGAATTAAAGTACATTGACTCCATTTCAAGATTCATGGCTTTAATCCACTGATCTCTATCTTCATCATTCATTGCTTGTTCATAGGTCAATGGATCCTCAATGTCATCATCAGGTATGATGACTTGAGTTTCTGCCAAATCCAAGTAACGATCGGGTTGAGTTATAACTCTCCCACTACGTTGAGGCATTCTCAACTCTTGAGAAGGATGTGATTGACCAGAAGTGTCAGCTCCATCAACAACTCTTATTGAAGGACCAACTTGATCAACAACTCTTGTTGTTGTATCAGTAGCTTCTTTAGAAATCTCACTTAATACTAGTTTGCTACGAGGTTGATGATTTCTTACGTGGTCTTCCTCTAAGAATGTAGCGTTTGTTGATACAAACACTCTATTTTCTTGAGGGTCATAAAACAAACCACCTTTCGTCTCTTTGGCTACGAATAGACATAATTTTGAACGACGTTCTAATTTCTTGGGATTTTGCACCAACACATGTGAATCCCCAAATTCTGAAGTGATGTAAACTACCTTTACGCCCTTTTCATAACTCATAAGGTGTTTCTGAAACACTCTTAGTAGGAACCATGTTCAAAATGCATGTAGCAGTCTCCACTACATATCCCCAAAACGGATCGGGTAATTGAGCGAAACTCATCATAGACCGAACCATGTCTAACAAAGATCTATTTCTCCTTTCTGACACACCATTTTGTTGAGGCATACCAGGGGCTGAGAGTTGAGACCTTATTCCATGTTCTATCATATAGTCCTAAAATCTTAAGTCCATGTACTCTCCTCCTCGATCTGATCGAAGTGTTTCAATAGTTTTACCTAATAGATTCTCAACCTCAGTCTTATACTCTCTGATTTTTTCAAGAGCTTCGAGCTTGTGACGCATTAGGTAAAGATTGTCATACCTTGAATAATCATCAATAAAACTGATGAAATATTCATACCCTCCTCGTGCTTTGACATGCATTGGACCATAAAGATCTGTATGCACGAGTTCTAAGGTTTCTTTGGCTCTATAAACTTTTTCGGAAAACGATCGTTTAGTCATTTTACCCTCAAGACAAGACTCACATGGAGGTAAAGAGTTGTCTTCTAACTCATTTAGAAGTCCTCTTTTATCCAATCTCTCAATCCTATTGAGATTAATGTGGCCTAGTCTTAAGTGCCAAACATAGGTATTAGGAGAAATCTTTTGTCATTTATTTTGAGTTTCAGCTTTTTTAAACATCTCGGTATTTAAAATGGCTTTTATTTCGCTCGATTTTAACATATATAAGTTGTTTTCTAGTTTTGTAGAACAAATATGAATACCTCTTTTGCAAATGAACACTTCATTGATTTCAAAAGATACTTTATACAATTGTTCTAATAAACAAGAGATAGATATTAGATTTCTTTTCATTTCAGGAACAAAAAGTACATTATCTAATATAATGAATCTATCTCCAAAAAAAAAACTTTAAATTTCCTACTAATCATGCTGAGACAACCTCTCCTGTTCCAACACTGAGTGTTATCTCGCCGTCCGCAAGCATTCTTCAGAAGCTAGTTTCCTTGTAAAAAGAACAAATATGATTAGTCGCCCTTAAATCAGTATCCAAGTTGAGTTTTCATACTCTACTAAACATATTTCTACAACGAGTAAATCATATTTACCTTGTTGTGTCTTTTCGGCTTTCTTCTCTGCAAGGTATTTTGGGCAGTTTCTCTTCTAGTGCTCGTTTTCGTTGCAATGGAAACATTTTCCTTTATCTGCTTTTTGAACCTTGTGTTTGCGGTTAGTAGGAATCTTATTTTTCCCTTTACCATTCTTATTCATCAAAACACTTTTAGAAGTTGAAGGTCCAGACTTATTTTTTGAGGACGATCCTCGTAGTAATTTCTCGGAGATAGCAACATTTGCTTCTCCTGTTTGTCTCTTATTCGTTAAGAGGGATTGATAAGTTTGTAGCTCATTGAGAAGAGCAGTCAAGTTATATTCTATTTTTTTCATTACCACATTTGTGCGGAACTGGAAGAAGCTCTTCGAAAGAAACATCATGATAAAACTGACTTGACTCTTCTCATCAATGACAACTTCATTTTCTTCTGTCACATTGAAATTGACCATCATGTCCAATACATGTTCTCTAACTGAGGTCTCTTCTTACATACGGCAGTTGTAAATGTATTTTATGGCTACATGTCTAAGGGAAAAGGACAGTTGTCCAAACATCCCTTTTAGAGATTCCACAATCTCTTTAGCAGTACCCATAACATCGTGTTTCTTAGCCAAAACATCAGATATGCTGGCTAGAATGTACACTCGGGCTTTGTCATTTGTCTTTATCCATCTGTCACACACATCCCGAACTATTCGGCTTGCATTTGAGCTGGGGTTTGGAGGACATTCCTCAGTTAAAACAAACCTTAAATCATCAATTACCAGTATTGTGTTTAGGTTTGATTTTCAAGTTGCGTAATTGTCGCCGTTTAATTTCTCAGAAGCGAGTAATTGTACTATTGAGTTTGTCATGTTGTGATATAAAGAAAATTCTATTAGTGATTTGACTTAATCCTGTTTAATCCAATCAGTTTTAGCAAATGTAATAATGTACCCAAAAATTATTAATTTGCAACGATACTTTAGTGAGTTAGAGCAACTGCTACCGAGGGGCAGTCAATCACTCATTCACTAAACCAAGACATTCTTGACTTTAAACACCAATCCCAGAATAACTCTTGTTCCTATAGTGTTTTTAGTTATCGCTATTTTAGTCAAGAATATACTAACTCTTAGTAATTCTTCGAAAGTGTGACCCGCCATTTTCAGACCCCAGAGATCGGTCCCAACAATGCTATCGAATGAAAAAGCCAAAGTTGGGAACAAACCTAAGAAATCCTATCCATTTCTAGAGTTTGCGTTGTTTCGACTCCCATGTTACGACCCTCCGAATGGGTAGTTGCTTTAGGGCAACATGTAGGTGGAACATGAGAATCTCACGGTGCAACCTATTGGTGGAGACCATAGGAGGTGTTGATATACTTCATTCTCCAACTTACTATAAATACTTTCTCTATTCACCTTGTTATTGACTCATGCAAATACCTTCCGAATGGAGGACGCTCCCAGGACGACACAAGGCCGAGCATGAATCTCAAGGTGTGAATTTTCCAGAGAGCGTAAAAGGAAAACGATGTATCTCATATATCTTTTTCCTCCCACTAAGTATTTTAGACGGTTGGGTATACCTATTACTTAGTTATATTCCGGCTAATTAAATATAACTTAAGTCTAGGTGATTTTTCTAAAACTTATATCACTTAAGCATGCTCATAAAACTGGGCTAACTATCTCAAGTACTGGTCCGATCTCCAGGTAGTAGGTGTTCTGTAAACCGTCAACGCAAGTACCTCCAGCCTTAGACAAGATCGTGCCAGGTGAGCTTTCTCGTAACTGCAATTTTGTAAGACATCGACCTATTTTAACTATTAAAATTGACCGTGCTTGGTTCTTAAACATGAGTGAGCATGTACTTAACTTTATTATAGATTTTAACGTCTATCTTGTTTTATGACGTTGAAAATAACCTATAACATGCATCTAACATGCTTTATATAACAATTATATATTCATCCATTCCATGCAATAATATAACAATTTATATCTATCACTCATGGAACCCTAAACATGCATACTATACATTATAATACTTATAACATACTTGGAATGCATGAAACATGCTTAGCCTATGGTGAGATTTTAAATCTATATGACATACTTTGTGCATATACATTTTCTATTTAATTAAAACATGCATTCATAATGCATAATTAATTAAACACGCTAAAGTGGATTGGTTTTGGCATTTTAAAACAAGCAATTAACTAAATTATTACATTAATAATTAAAAATAATTTGAACCGCTCCCGAGGATCACGAACTGGACAACCCAACCCTTAAAAACATTGAACCGGACCCCAAAGGCAGAAAAACCACCCAAACTGCCTCTTCCATCTTCTTCTTCGGTTCAGCTTGCTATCGCTTCCATTTTCGATCAATTACAACCTAAAATGGACTCTAATGACTCCATAAAAATTACAAGACCTTTCTTCATTCATCAAAGTTCATACACATTAGGCTTATTACAATAATTGTATCAAATAGAAACATAAAAAAATGTCAAAAGCAAAACCATCCACTTTAGGAACCACAAAATTTCATTCATGAAATGGTACCCACCATGATCAAATTAATGTAAATAAAGTGCCTAAACCTTGCTCTGATACCAATTGATGGTGTTAATATAACACATGCAAAAGAAATTTGGATCTTAGGCACTTTTAGAACATAAATTAAAGTAAATAACTAGCATGTTCATGAATATTATAACTTAATGAGTTTGAATACTAACCTTTTATAGTTCAAATTCCTTTTTCCTCACGAACCGGTTTCGAACCACCACTAGTGTCTTCTCTACTATCCTCCGACCTTAGAACGAAATTGTGGAACCCGGTGAGTGACTAAACTTGGGAGGGATTTTGTATCTATGAAGAGAGTGTTTGTGAGAGGTTTTTCTCAAGGTTTTTCACCAAGAAGAAGACATTTCATGTTTTATGATCACTCTATTTATAGAGTCATGTTTGCATGTTCATGCAAATTTGAGATCACCAAATTTTGACTCTAAAAATTCCACTCAAATGTTTGGGATTACGTGGCAGGCATGCATACTTGAGTTAACCAAATTTATTGGATTTAGATTAATGATCGTAAATTTCACTTTATTCAATAACAATCTTTAATAATAAACAACAATAATAACTTTATTGAAAATAAAATATATTTTTGTTTACAAATTATGAGTTTTAGGACATAAAACCCAACAATTATAACTTACCATATATATCATATTTGATCTTTTATTATAGGATATTTGTCTCTATTACAGCTCACATAGGTATCATGTTTGCCTTTTATTACAGGCTCTTTTCATTTATTGTTATTCCCCTATCCTTAATAATTTATTTGATTATTTGAGAACTTCATTTAGGTGGGGTGGTTTCAACAAATACATGAGATTATAAAACGTAGGGTAATGTGCTTATCAACAATGTGAAGTTAACATGACAATAATAATAGGTTCTAAGGCACAAAAACATGTGGATAAATTTCAAATATTGAGGCGCATAAAAGATATGGACCAGCAACTAATAGTGATAGATCCACTACAAGGCCTTTGGTCTAGTGTATGATTCTCGCTTCGGGTGCGAGAGGTCCTGAGTTTGATTCTAAAAATGCCCCCAACAATTATATCAAATTGAAGCATGCAATATAATAAGATTTGAAATAGGTTTTTTAAACCTTGAATCAAGAAGTAATTCAAATGGATATTTGGAAAGAAAAAAAAGCTATATTTAATTATAATTTACAAGTGTCTTTATAACATGTTAATTGAAGAGAGCAAACAACAAGAATAAACAAACAAAGGAAATTTTTGTATGTATGATTCTCTTCAAATCTTGGAAACTACGAGGATTCCTCTCCTTTCTTGACATCAAGACTTACTTTTTCGGGACTTGGACCATAAACAGTCATCTACTCTTACTCCTACTCCCTTCTCTAAGAATCAACATAGCATAATTATTCCATGAAGACTGAGGTAGTCTTATAAAAGAAGATGAGGGTACCACTTTCAAATCATTCCATGAGGACTTAGAGAAAGTTTTGTAAAAGAAGATGAGGGTACCACTTTCTATTGCAGAATTTCTATGTGAATAGAGAATGAACCATATTCTTGGGAGATAAGATAGAGCCTCGAGCCTAACTTCAATGGCATTATACAAATTGTTCTATGATATTCTTTCTAGGAACTCTTTGTTATGTTGTGCGCTAAAGGTTTCTGGAAAGGGACACAAATTCTCTATTGCACTGATCTCTCAATAGAAGTTTTACCTAAGTCATCTGTCGTCACAATCCTTTTAAGGAAGATGCGCCAAAATAACCGGTGAACAAGTTTCAGAGAGCAAGAAGAGGATTGTGATAGAAGTTGCCCAAGGTAAAACTTCTTTAAATGTCTTAGCCAATCATGACCTCATAATGAGGAGTCTCTTGGACAACAATAGCATGTGGACAACAAATGCCTTAGCCAATTGTAATGGTCATGATTGCTCAAGGCATGTCGCCCAAATAACCGGTAAACAATAACATTGCCCAAATAACAACCTTGGACAACAAATCGTTTACAAGAATGGTTAACACATGCAACATGCAACCACAGGCAACACGCCTTGGGCAATCATGACTGTGACATCTGCCCCCACACAATTTATTGGATGAGGCTGACTTTAGGTCTCTCGATGCACTTCCAGCTGATCTCATAATGAGGAGTCTCTTCCAACCTACTAGGTGCTGCTGAAAATCACTTCTCGGGTTGTTGAGTCTTCATGTCTTCTCTGTTCGTGTCTTTCCTACTTTCTTCGCTTGAAACTTTTTCTTAATTGTATGACGTCATACCACCTGCTTCTGCTTGATTTCTTCTTGGTCGAAATAATAACGTTTCAAGTTACTAACGTGGACAACAAGGTTAGTCCGCATCCATTAGAGAAATTAGATTCTATATGATGTCTTCATAATCTTATGGATATCTTTAACTAGTCCATAGTATTTTCATACAAGTCTTTGGTTTTGTTGCTTTGAACTCGAAGTTGATCTGACCTTAACTTATATGAACTCTTTAGTTTTCTTGAAATTATTGTGGTTGATGCTTCCGACTGACCCTTCTCTTCATCCGTCTAGATGATATAAGTGTGAACATGTGTTGCTTCAGTGGCTTGTTTTTGTCTCCCTTCTTTAGTATCTGACCTTGTTTTTATCTCTCCTGGTGGGGATAAATCCATTATCTGACCTTGTTTTGCGTCGTGGTGTTCATGTAGTGGCAACAAGGTTTCTATTGAGATTGGCTCACTCAAGCTCCCCTTTTCAATTACAACAATAGCAGAAAGCGTAGATTCATCATGGCTATGATTCTTTTTCAACTGTTGTATCGACATCATTTTCAACCCTCTTGGTTGATGGATGTTTTTCTGAATGATCGTCGGGTTAGACTCCGTTACTACTAGACATTTTGCTAGGGGCATGTAAATGACTTTGTGTTTCAGCAGGACGTTCATTCCCGACACGACGTCGAAGTCATCCATTTCAACTATCACAAAACAATTTTCCTAGTCCAAGGCTCTAGCTTGATTAGAGTTCTCATTGTGACTCTTAAGACAGACAAAGCTTCCAATTTGACGGCGTTCATCTTTCCTGTATCTTGATGCCAAAGGATGTTAAAAAATTTTGCATCGGTCTCCATCATGTTGTGGGTGGCTCTAGAGTTGACAATGGTGTTCCTTACTACTTTGTGCTTTATCCAGACCTCGACATACATAATATATATATATTCATTTAACTATAAGACATATGGTCCATGTAAAATTGTAACTCTTATACTCATTAATATTATAATGGCTACTACCTAAATTATAACCTAAAGTTGATATTATGCTAAGAAACAAATTTCATATTATGCTAAGAAACAAATTTTTTACTCGCAAGAAGTAAAATATGCAACTTTAACTAAAATTTCATCGAAACAAATTTTATTGTCATACAACATAGATGACAATTATAGCCTTCAAACAAAAACTAGAGTAGTTGTGGTGAATGGGATAGAAACTCAAAGTGTTCATCCATAATATACAACAACTACGTAAATTATGACCTATAAATTTGAAAACATAAGTTGTAGTTGAAAATTACATAAAAAAATCCCCTAAATCCAAGAACTCGTGTCCAATTAGTCAATCCTAAAGATAGTAACTAACATAGAGTAATTGAAGCTCACATGAAGTAATTTAAAGTTCCAGTTACTTAACTAAATTTTATCTCGTCTTTAATGAAACATGAGTTGCACTTAAGTTCATGAAATGTTTACAGACTCCAACTCTTAGTACTATTAATGCAATTATGTTTCATATGAGTTTGTCATAAATCAAACTATGTTACATTCAATATAACTTCATTTTCTTGTCATAGGAAGCAAAATAAAAGAATTAAATCAAACAAACTGATGAACTGAGCCAAATAAATCCAACCCAACCCAAACAGATTAGTTTGATTCATTTGTTGGGTTGTAGTTTATTTGAACACTTGCATACTAGACCATCAACTTTTTGTTTTATAGTCCAACAACCGCTCAAGAAAATAGATTTCAAACTTGAGAGAGAAAAATATGTTGAGGAGTTATAAATGTTGCAATTTTTTAGAAAGGGCATTTGATCTAGTGGTATAAATTTTGGATAGGGTGCGAGAGGTCCCAAGTTCAATTCAACAACCAAGTGTATATTCTTCCATCTTAATCTTAAGAAACCAAAAATTATGGCAATTAAAACTATAATGATGATGCTCTTTTAATATCATTTTATCTTTTCCACTTTCAATAGGCATGCCTACCCAAATCCTAACTTTCGATATTTTCTTTACTTGTGTACTCCACGATATGTGTCTCAAATAGAACTATCAAACTAAAACTTACACTATTTTCTTCTCAATAAAACTTACACTATTTTCTTCTCAATACAGTAATTGTCGCAAACTCTATGTAAATAATTTAACAGCGGTCTAGATCTAAAAGATATAATAATGATTATTGCTCATGGATTTTCTTAACAAAGAAAATAAATGAAATAATGTTGATACATTCCATTAAAAACTTAATATATATCTCATAATAAGGATATTTGGTCTAGTGGAATGATTTTTCTTTTGGGTGCAAGAGGTCTCGAGTTCGATTCTCGGAATGCCCCTCCAAAAGAAAAAAAGCACTAAAATAATTATCAATGGGGCCTAACCCGAAGGAATTTGTGGCAAATGCATGCTAAACTTATGTAAATTTCATGTATGCTAAACTTATGTAAATTTCATGTATTGAGCCACAGCAACTAAGAATTATAGATCTGCTATAAAGGCATTTGGTCTAGTGGTGTATGATTATCGTTTGGGGTGTGAGAGGTCTCAAGTATATTGTATCAAAATGAATTATGCAAGAAGTTTCAAAGAGCCATAGGTTTGAACCACACACACTGAAAAAAAAATTCTCTTTTTCTATCACATAGAATTGTCATTCTTTTGTCTTTTAAAATCCCTTACCTTATCAATCATCAGGCAGGTTTATGAAAAAGAAATTCCACGAGTGTGACTTAGAATAGCCTGAAGTCATCATAGCCTCTCCACCGGTTCCGAAGACTCCTTCGGCATCAATGTGCTCCAATGAAAGAGATCAAACCCTTTCCTCAACCAGAATCGGGCACAAAACGCTGAGGTAGAAAGTCGAAAGCGAGCTCTTTTTGCGTATACGCAATCTCGAAGCCCAATTACCTCACGGACTGTCTCCTCAACCCTTGCGAGTATGAGTGCTTGGTAAGAGAGAATGTCGAATGAGAAAGACGTCCGATTACGACAACATTTGCAACTACCAAAGTACACTAAACCTAGTAGAGATCTTCGACCTAACGATAATAGAACTTCAAGCCCATTTAATCAATCCGCTTTGTACCTTATTGTTGACCGAACCGGTTGCGCGCTAGGCCCAAATTCTCTCTCAGTCACCCGGAGACGAAAGTAAGATCAGATCTAAAGTTTACGAATCGAAGAGAAAATGGATCTGAGTTATACACGCTTTCATTTTCAAAAGCTTCGCTTGGCTACGGTACTTTATTCAGGATGTGTAACAATATGGTCATCTCTCAGCCGTGTATAGAGAATTCCTTCATCATTTCCTTGGCGGATAACACAAATGAAATCGATTTCCTGACCGCCCATCTTATGAGTTCATTCTTGTCTTGTTGGTTTGTTGTACTATTCTATACCTCTCTCGATTGATCGAAAGACATTCGACAGCTGGGAGGGCCTATCGTGAGGAAACTTTCCTTTTCATGGTAGGCAAAGTTAAAGAGGGGGATGCATATGTCCACGGTGATCAAGGTAGAGCGACTCCTTTAAAAGAGGTTGGTTTTATCGAAACTGTTAAATTCGCTTTCGTAAAAGAAAAAATAGAAGCCCTTGGTTTGGCCGATATCGATTCATATGGCAATGTGGACTCGACTCAGGATGAGAATTCTGCTTTTCGTACTACTGCTATGAGCTGAAAGAGCTGGTACGCTATCTCGCTAAACAAAAAGAAAAAGCACATACGGGTTGACCTCATTTCAAGTGGCAGGGGCTAGCCAAAGAAGGTCAGTCGAACTAGGTTAGGACCCTTGATCTGGTTCAGCTAGGTTCTTCCATGCGAGAATGTGTATCCGTATCTTCTTTTTGTTTATACGTTTGGAGAAACCTGCTAAGCCCTCCTTTCTTACCTAGTGTGATTCAATCTTTCAGCTCAAACTTTCCTCTCGTCCGACGGAAAAGGTAGAAGTACGACTACCTTTTCCTTTTCTTGCCCTAGCCAAGGGATCATTCAGTTTCTATCAAAAAATTCGTTATCTATTAGTTTCCATAATCGAATGTATTTCTCATTTCATGTTAGATCCTCCAAGAGCTTCCTAGTCCGTAGTAGACGAAACCTTGGACTTCTATTGGACTTATAGCATTGCCTGGTGAGCTCGCCGTTGAGGGTTGGCCTTACAGGAGATCGAGTAGCCTTTCTTTCCTTGCCTGGTATGCTTTCCCGCTTATCGTGTAACTAGCCAACTAGCCAAAGAGAGAGGGAGAGGGATCATGTCAATCAATTTGTATGTGCATTTTGTTCGTCATGTACTTGCCTGCTTAGCTTTCTTAGCCAACATCTCCGATTTCCCCTGAACCAAGAGGTTCGCTTATCCATACCCAACAGTCACACTTTCAGCTGAAATAATGATTTTTTTTCATAAAGTCGGTTCATAGATCGAGAAAGAATGAAGCTGCTTAAAGGGACAGTTACACGATATGTCTTTTCATACTCGCCTTTTCTTTAACCCTGCTATCAACCGAGCCATTCTCGTTTGTTGCTTTAAGGGGTCTCCCCATTGTAGATTACTCGGATTGGTTCTCGCATCCCTGTGCCAAAAAGTATGGGCGAGTTTGGTTTGAGTGTTCATCGATTGGGTGGATCCATATGCTCCAGAGGGGTGAGACGAGGTGTAGCGCATCTGTTTTGGGTATGTTGTCCGCTAAAGGTTTTAGGAAAGGGGTACAGATTTTCTACAAAAAAAACGAACCAAAATCCTTCTTCCTTGCACGACTCACTCCTATAACGTTTAGAAGAAATATTTTAGAAAACGTGAGCGAGGAAATACGTTAAAAACAATTTCAAATAGAGCAATGTTATAAGCTAAATGTGAATAAACAACAACTGGTCACGTTCTTCTACAGTACATTTTGGGACATTTTAGTTCTGATGGGTGTAGATATGATTTTGAAGACTAATCATACACGCCGTAGGGTTAATCTTGTTGACGCTGTCCAGAAACATGGCGTTCAACATCATCAAAGAGAAGACGACATCTGGCCTATTGAAGGTGTTGTCAAATATGTACGAAAATACGTCGGCTATGAACAAGGTGTATTTGATGCAGAGGTTGTTCAATCTACAAATGTCGATTTGTTGCAAATCATATAAATTAGTTCAACATGATTGTAAGTCAATTGAGTTTGGTGGAAATTATGTTAAAAAATGAAATTAAAGCATTGATTTTTATGTAATCTTTACTCGAGTCGTTGTATACTGTTGTTGCTGCAATCAACAGTTCACGAGGATCTAATAAATTGAAATTTAATGAAATTCAAGATGTCAGCGAAAGCCCAAACGGGAAATTGGAGATTCATCAGGCAATGCTCTCATTGTTGATCGAAGAGGAAAAAGTAAATCAAAGAGCCCAAACAAACATGGGCGATCAAAATTAAGAAACCGTGAAAAATCTCCAAACAAACAAAACGTAAAGTGTTGAAATTGTGGAGAAAAATAACACTTTGAGACAGATTGTACAAAATTGAAAAAAAGAAAAATCACAAATTTGAAGATAACAATAATTCCATATATTCAGCAGAAGATACTGAGAATGCTTTAAAACTTAGCGTGAATAACCCAATTGAATTTTGGATTTTAGATTCAGTTGCATCGTTTCATTCGTCTCCAAGTAAGGATTTTTTTCAAAATTTCAAATAAGGAAATTTTAGGAAGGTGTATATTGCCGACAACAAAACGTTGGAGATTGAAGGGAAGAGAGATGTCTACATATAAACTCTAACAGGACTCGAGTGAGTGAACATTATAGAATGTCAGAAATATTTCTGATCTCAAGAAGAATCTGATCTCTATTGGTTAGTTGTATAGCACAGGTTATGTAGCCGAGTTTGGAAAGAGTTTGGGAAAGACTGTGAAGGGTGTCATGGTGGTAGCATGACCTAAAATATGGAACCCTATACACCAACTAAAGTGTATAAACAAGGTTGTTGTTGCTAAGAGTGTTTCCAATTCAAGTAACAGCAACAACAACCAAGTTTTTACACCCTATAGTAGTGTCAATAGACTTGCACATATGAGCATCAAAGAAATGAAGATGATGGGTGCAAATGGAGTTTTAGAAGGGCTAAAATCTATTGATATGGGTGTTTGTGAGAGCTGCGTTATGGAAAAATATAAACGAGTTAGCTTCACAAAAGCTGCTAAAGAACCAAAGAAAGTGCGATTGGAAATGGTCCATACAGACGTTTGGGGACCATCTCCAGTTTCTTCATTTCTAGTACCAAAATTTCATGGATTAGATGTCTCGCACTCTGCAACGAAAACTCTCTGTTTTCCTAAGGCTAGTAATATATCTCATGACCACTCTTTTCCTCCGCACCATATCTAGACACTATAACGTTGATCTAGTATTGTCTTATATAGTTAACGTTCACTCTTTAACGTCCAAGCACATTTTATAACTACCACGAAAATCAAAACATACAATAAATTTATACAAGTTTTACCACATATCATATACTACAAAATAGGGTTAGACTGCTTACTTGGTCGCGGGGAGACGTGGCATTGAGCTGAGTCATAGAGATATATGACTCTTTATCCTAAGAAAAAATTTATATAATTTAAAATTCGGCTGCTCTGATACCAATCTATCACAACTCAAATTTCAAGGGTTCAAAACTCAAATAGAAACTAAAATTGAAAGTGAAAACAAATAAAAACAAATAAAAATAAAAGTAAATTAATATAAAATAATGTTGTAAAATTAAAATGAGATTGAGAAAACAACACCACATTAAATATAAAATTAAATTAAATTATAAGACGGTGTTGTTCAAATTTATCCAAACAAAAAAAAGTGTTTGGGATAGAATTACAAAAAAAAAAAAAAAAAAATACAAAAAAATTCAAACACAAAGACAGACTAACGCTGCATAACAACCCCATCTGTGAGTGCACAACCTTTCAAAATAATCACGCCTGTGACCGCATCTCTTGAGTTTAAACTGCTAGTCTAAACATGGTTTCGTCACCAAAGCTTTAGAGTTTAATCTATCTTTACAAAAATATTTTTCTCTTAATTTATAATTAGTCATCAAAAGTAATAATTAAGTACAAATTTGGTCTAGAACTCAAAACTTTCAAATCTTGCTGTTCCTTAACCAGATTCAAATTCAGTTTCTTGAACTCCTTGTACCTTAAATAAAGTTGGTATCCTCTAATAAAGTAGGAATTTCTCTTAAGATCATTAAATTCTCATAGACTCTAGGCTCAATATCATTAATACAATTATGCTTTATCTTAAACACGCCAAACATGAAACTAAAGTGCGTTCAATTTAACTCCATTTTATTGTCATCTTGAATGATGTTTAGGGTATATTCTTGATTTACCTTAAAGCTCTTGTGACATGACAGTTCATATTAGTTAAACTTTCTGCAAAATCACAAGTTAAAAAACAACAACGATGAACCTAGGTCTATTAGTCATTTCAAAGACAATTTCTTTCTCCATCTTATCGATAATAATAGTTCAACTAAATCCATATTATGCAAAGAAACAAGTTTATGACTCATAAAAACATCTACCTAAATTATGTCCTAAAAATTTGAAAACATAAGTTGTAGTTGATAATTACACAAAAATTTCCCTAAATTCATGAATTCGTGTCCAATTAGTTAATCCGAAAGATGGTAACTAGCATATAGTAATTGAAACTCAACATGTAGTAATTTAAAGTTCCCCAAAGTTTATCTCATCTTTAATTAAGCATGAATTGCATTGAAGTTCATGAAATGCTTATAGACTCCAACTCTGTACTATTAATGCAATTATGTTTCATTGAGTTTGTCATAAATGAAACTAAGGTGCATTCAGTACAACTTTATTTTCTTGTCATACGAGACAAAATGGAAAAATTAAATCAAACAAACGGATGAACTGAACCGAATCAATCCAACCCAAATTGATTTAGTTTGTTTTTTTTGTTGGGTTGTTGGTTTATTTGATAACCCATTTATATTATAACAATGCCCTCCAACTAAGAGAAAATATATTTGAGTAAAAGCTAAAAATATTGGATGTTCAAGAAAAGGCATTTGGTTTAGTGGTGTGATTCTTCATATTTGACATCAACCTAACTTCATATTCGACATTTTATACTTACCATCATGCTCTTAATACTCATAGTCTTTCTTAACATATCATCCCTAGGCTTTATTCTCCAAGACACGTTATTTTATACTTACCATCACTTTCTTAGTACTCATAGTTTTTCTTAACATCCCATCCCAAGGCTTTATTCTCCAAGGCACATCATTTTATACTTACCATCATGCTCTTAGTACTCATAGTCTTTCTTAACATCCCATCCCAAGGCTTTATTCTCCAAGACACATCATTTTATACTTACCATCATGCTCTTAATACTCATAGTCTTTCTTAACATCCTATCCCAAGGCTTTATTCTCCCAGACACATTCTACATCTAAGGACTTCACGTGTTTCCTGCAATACGACAAAATACGACCTTAATACCTAGGCCTAAGGCTTCATACATATGTTTCAAGTGGTAAAACAAGGGCATTTGGTATAGTGGTATGATTCTTGCTTTGGGTGTGAGAGGTCTCGAGTTTGATTCTCAAAATGCCCCTTCAAGAGATTGTAGTACGAATTGTGGGGATGTAGCTCAGATAGTAGAGCATTCACTTCTGATGTAGAAAGTTACGAGGTTGATACCTTGCATCTCCAAAATGAATCAATCACTAAATATATTATTTCTTTTCAATTTTTTCTTATTTACGACATAATGAGCCAGGATTGTTTTTCATGTCACTATTTTGAAAATTACTTCTTTTCAATTTTTTCTTATTCATGACATGTTGAGTACCGATATTTCTTCATTTTCACTATTATTGATGATGGAAAATTTAGGGTTTTGTGATGCAAGAATTGTAGGGATGTAGCTTCGCTTAGCATGCGAGAGGTACGGGGATCGATACCTCGCATCTCCAAAAGAAACTATTTTATTATTAATATTTTATTTCTATTCAATATTTCATTATTTATGACATAATATGCAGATATACTTTTTCATTTTCACAATTATTGATGAAGGGGCATTTAGGGTGTTCATTTAGTATGGGGATCAATACCTTGTATCTTCAATTCAATCGATTACTAAATATATTATTTCTTTTCAATTTTTTCTTATTTAGGACATAATGAGCTGGGATAGTTTTTCATTTTTACTATTACAGATGACGAGATGCTTAGGACTTTATGATGTAAGAATTGTGGGGATATAGCTTAGATGGTAGAGCACTTGCTTTGCATGCAAGAGATATGGGGATCGATACCCTGCATTTCTAGATTTTCTTCATTTTCACTATTATTGATGATGGGAAATTATGTAGCAATATTTTTTCATTTTCACTATTATTCATGACGAATCATTTAAGTTTTTGTGACGTAAAAATTGTGAAGATGTAGCTTAGACGGTAGAGTGCTCGCTTTGCATGCGAGTTGTACGGAGATTGATAACCTGCATCTCCAAAAGAAAGTATTTAATTTGTTATAATATTTTTTCATTTTTACAATTATCGATGCCCCGCATCACCAAAACAAACTATTTGTTATTAATATTTTGATATTTTTTTATTTTCACTATTATTGATGATGGGATATTTAGGGTTTTAGGATGTCAGAATCATGGGTATGTAGCTCAGATGGTAGAGCGCTCGCTTTGCATGTGAGAGGTACGGGGATTGATACCCTCCTTATTCATGACCTGTTGTGTGGCAATATTTCTTCATTTTCACTATTATTGATGACGAAAAATTTAGGGTTTTGTGATGCAAAAATTGTGGGGATGTAGCTCAGATGGTAGAGCATGCGAGAGGTACGGGGATCGATACCCCGCATAAGATACTTATATAAGGAGGACTTCTTCACTTCTTCACAATTGCAATATCTGACCAATGAATATAATGATCATTTATAGCTTCAATCATATAATTGTCATTTATTTAAGTAGCGTTCAACTACAACAATAAATATCAAATTCTTAAGTACATGTCTCTTGGAACAATTTACCAAAGGTGTTAGAATGAGCAGTGTGGAAGGCTTGCCTTTAGATGCTTTAGTACCAATTAAAGATGTCAATATACTAGTAGTGCAAAATGCGGGAACGTTCGTAATTGAAAAGTATAACGAGAATAGTGAACATCGTGTCATCTACAAGCGTGTGGTGAAAGGTCTAGTTAGTATGACTAGAGAACATCGTCCTCACAGAATTTATATTATTGTGATAGAAGTTATAAATAACGATGATATTCCTTAGTCTTTTATTACAAAGGTGCAGAATTTTCTTTTTGTGCATGTGATATATTCATCGCCACCTACTTATAAGCTCTCATCTTTTAAAGAAGTTCTCGAGTTCCTTGTCCCCAAGTAGCAATACAACGACTAGAATGCTATCCCTACTTATAATAAGCCCTCTCTCTCTCTCTCTCGAAATATGTGTGTGTGTGTTTGTGGGTGTATTAATCTCTTTAATTAATGAAATATGACATAGTCATAATGATATTATGAGTATCTTTTCTATCCCTCCCTTCCTTATCGGTATATAAAGAAAATGAAGATTATAAGTAAAAGTGTACAAGTAATTTGTTACTTTTGAACTTAAAATGCTTATAATTCAATTTATTTTTGTTATCAACAATAATTATCAAACGGTATATAATTTTGTCCAAGTAAGGTCGCTTCTCATTCCCTATATGATATCATAACACAAAATCGAGCGGAAAGGTTAACGATAAAATGATAACAAAAACCCATTCGTCGAACTAACTATAAAGGCAGGGTTGGTTGGAAACCATGTCTATACTTCTTTGCTTTAATCACATGTAACTAAAGATATATAAGAACAACAGAATCTGGCATGCCCAGTCAAAACATAAAAAATTTCTTGCCATGTTATAGTTAATGAATATGGTATGCACAAAGATCCGACGTCACACTTCATGATTGGAGACCAATACAGTGAGCTAAGGTCGTCCATACCGTCTTTGGTCGAATTATGTCAAGCAAATGTTGCAGCAAGCAAAGAGATTTAAGGCACAAATGTCTCTGATGTGAAAGGCGCACCAATTCAATGAGATTTAAGTAACCATGAATAAGACACATGATACAGCTTGTAAACGAAAAAAAGTCCATGACTCTTGTTATTTTCTTCCACTACAAACCTTCTAGCCTCGTGCACTTTTTTGTCATTGACATCCTTAATTGAAATTAGAATTGAAGGAAACACTTCTCCACAACTTATTATGGAACACCTTTGATAGACAGTTTCAATAGATTTACTTTGTCGAGGAATACTTTAAAATTCGATATTTATAGTTGAACGCTACTTAAATTGATGAAGTGACATCTTACAATAGAGGTTAATAAATCATTTGTCTATTAGAAGGGAGCTTTGAATTAAATTCTTTATAGTTGGGATAAGGGATGTTTTAGTCCAACCAAGTATACTTTTTAGTTTTAAAATAAATTAATTTTTTTAGTTTAAAATAAATTGATTTTTTAGTTTTAATTTTATTCCGAATAAATTAATTTTGATGTGGTGTTATGTATTTTAATAAAATTAACATTAACTTAATCAACAAAAATTTGTATCTCAAGGCTAGAAGGTTTGAACTTTATCTAAAACAAATTACTCATAATTTTTTTTTTAAAAAAAATACTTTGAATTTTCAAAAAAAAAAAAAAAAAAACTTCACAACTACTCTTTAACTTTTCAAAAGTGTTTAAAAAAAGATAGATGAGGAGAAAATTGTGTTCATGGACAGAAAATTGAAGTTATTTTAGGGGAAGGTTTTCAAGATCAGTATAACATCCTGAAAACATAACAAGAAGTAATATCCTAGCTTAAGGTCGCCATTAAGAACCTACTAGTAGGCTACTTACTAAGTTTTACTCACTCCATGTTTATCATTTTTTTTCAAGTAACTAAGAGTTGGTCGTGGATGAGAGAGGACTTTGGAGTGTGGGGCCATAGACTAACCTCTGTTTTTAATCTAGTATTTTTTGTTCTTCTTTTGAATCTGCTTCTTATTTTGTGTTTGTAACGAGTATGTATATGTAACACCCCAAACATTAAGAAAATTAGCTCCCATAAGAATAAGCCACTCATGAAAGACCCAAATGATAGAAAGGAAAAAAATTAAAGTATTAAGCAAGAACAAGGGACTTAGTCAAGTCACTCTGTGCCTAACAAGTGATTTCAAAGAGTTAAAAGGCCTTTTGAAAAGGATTGGAAAGGAAAAAGTAAATGAAGAGGGCAAAAAAAAATGTCATTTTATCAATTATCAAGAATCTTTCCAGATTTGTAATTCCTTATCTAGAAGGAATCTCAAGATTCAAAATAAGGGAAAAATGATAAAAAAACAATTAGGAATTTGTAGAAAAAATATGATTGTTCGAGAAAAATAATTATAAAATATTCAAAAAGTGGAATATTACCAAAATACCCCTGGAAGAATGGATAGTTACAGAAATGGCACTCTAATTAGAATCAGAGCATCTACCGTGACCATACAAGCAAAATCCTTCGAACTCAAATCTCAACCGTCGGATCTCCTCCAAAATTTGATATGATCTAGAACGAACACGCACGGATCATCACATCCAACGACTAGTATTCAAAGCCAAGGTCGGTAAGGCTATGATCGGAGTTGATATCTCCGAAAAATTATCCAAAAAGTTCGATCTCTAAATAACGAAGATTCTGGAACTCTCAATGTCGGTTTAAGCATCTCCTATAAAGTCTGAAATAGGAGCAACAATACGGAATAAGAATCGAGAGAGGTCGATCCCCCAATCGAAAGCAATGAGCGTTTAGATTATGGGTCTCCTACTCTCAGATTTCTTCCAAATTCGAGAGCAATCCTCCACCATTTCTCTTCAATCTTATTCCTACAATTTCTCAACAAGATTACCCACAAGTTCTATGAAGGTGTAGAGTGCTGAAAGTGCCTAGAAATCATTCCCCCAATTCAATCCGCTGTTGAAGAACTTCAAGAAAAACTTGAAAATCCAATCCGAGGATACATGATGACTCGTCGAGCAAAAATGGTTCCAATCAGCTTCTGCATCTCCAAGGAATGCTTCAATAGAAGACCACGAAGAAAAATAACCTCGAGAGCGTGTTGAATTAAAGAAAATAGGTTTCAAAATTAAATTAGGGATAAGAGTCGAATTCTTATCTAAGATCTCTTTTCCTTCAAATTAAGGATTCCTGTAGCTCGGAGGAAGAAGTTGAGTATGAAGGGTTAATATAACACATGCGGAAGCAATTTGAATCTTAAGAATCTTTTAGAACGTCAATTATAGTAAATAACTACCATGTTGATAAGTATTAAAACTTAATGAGTTTGAATACTAATCTTTTGTACTTCAAATTCATTTTTCGTCACGAACCGGTTTCGAACCACTACTAGTGTCTTCTCCACTATCCTCCGGTCTTAGAACGGGATTGTGGAATCCGGTGAGTGACTAAACTTGGGAGGGATTTTGCATATATGAAGAGAGTGTTTGTGAGAGGTTTTTCTCAAGGTTTTTCAACAACAAGAACCACCTTCCATGTACCATGATCACTCTATTTATAGAGTCATGTTTGCATGTTCATGCAAATTTGAGATCCCCAAATTTTGACACTCAAAATTCCACTCAAATTTGTGGGATTTATTTGGCAAACATTCAAGTTTGGTTAAATAAAATTTTGACATCTCAAAATTCCATTAACATGGATTTTTCCATTAAATGAAGTCAACATTTTGACTTTCTTCATTTTGATACAACAATCAATTTGAATTATTAATTTCAAATTAAAGTAAAATTAAATGATTAATTAAACTATTTAATTAATATTTAATATTAATTCAAATGTCAATCCCAATTAAATTCCGACATATATTTGATTAAGATATTTAAATCTTATTTAAATATCTCAGATTCTCTCTTTTTGTTTATTTCGTAAATAAAACAAAAATGCAGTTAACCCATGACATTATGTACAAATCTAGGTTCATCAATAATCCATGTACCAAGTACCTAGAATTATGTGAATAACATGCTAAATAATTTGCAAGGATCCATACCCATAAGTAACCATTATCTGCCATTACGATGTGTACTAAAAGGCCCCTATTCCTCTTTAGGTAGGATGTCCTGCAATATGTATCATGAGTTGGATGTTATGATAGGCCTACCTTTCCTATCAGCTAAACGAGATGTCTTGCACCACGATTTACCAGTAGGATTACATGATTATGACGACACCACTCATGTGATCATGGGGGAAAAATTGAAGGTTATTTTAGGGGAAGGTTTTCAGGATCAGTATATGATACATGACATGATGACCTCTTAGTTCTAAAATTCGGAAAACATAACAAGAAGTAATATCCTAGCTTAAGGTCGCGGTTACTAGTAGGCTACTTACTAAGTATTACTCACTCCATGTTTATCATTTTTTTTTCAAGTAACTAAGAGTTGGCCGTGGATGAGAGCAGACTTTGGAGTGTGGGCCATGGACTAACCTCTGTTTTTAAAATAGTATTTTTTGTTCTTCTTTTGAGTCTGCTTCTTATTTTGTGTTTATAACGAGTTTGTATATGTAACACCTCAAACATGAAGAAAATTAGATCCCATAAGAATAAGCCACTCATGAAAGACCCAAAGGACAGAAAGGAAAAAAATTAAAGTTTTAAGCAAGAACAAGGGACTCTTTGTTAAGAAATACTTGTAGAAATCTCTTGGATTTTCATATGAACCCTAAACCAAGTATGAATTAAGGATATATGAAAAAAAACCAAAAGAACCCTGAGTTAAGACCCTAAACTGATCAAATAGCTCGAGATTTAAGTAACGTTAAAATAACCCACTATATGAGCTCCGCTGCCCATCAAATTTTAATACTGAGCATATTATAGTATATTGAGGTTAGATATGAAATTTTGTGCTCATTGGATAAGTATAAGGTAAACCAATAAACTGTGTAAAATGACCATAATGCCCCTAAGAAAATTTACCTTCAGCTCATGACCTAGATGACCTTCAAATGCTATGAAATTCATCGGTAGATCTTATTTTATAAAATGTTATATGAATCCTTATCCCAAGAGGTTATATAAGGTAATGAAGTTTGGGAGTTATTGGAAAACTTTAGTTAGCGAAACCAAGACATGGGAGAAAATGCTATCCACATGACTTTTGCCATGAAGCACGATGTTTATAAATTTTGTAGTAATTGTTGCCAATGTTTGCTGCACACAAAAAAAAAAATAGGGATGTTAAATTTTTAAGTCACTTTTGGAAAGTATGGTAGATAAATTGGGTACTAAATTATTATTTTCAACTGCATGTCATCTGAGGTGGTTATTGGTTAGAGCTATTATTTATAAGAATTTTAAGTCATAAATTGGGTAACAAATTATTGTTTTCAAATGCATGTCATCTTTAGATTAATGAGCTGGTTAATAGAACATTACGAGCATTGCTTAGGGCTATTATTTGTAAGAATATTAAGTCTTCGGACGAATGTATGGCACTCATTGTTCTCTTTTTGAAGTTGTTTATGGATTTAATCCACTTACGTGTCTTGATTTGCTTTCTATCATCTAATATTTTTGTGAGTAAAGCAGCCACAAGTAAGGGAAATGAGATCAAAACATTGCTTGAAGAGGGGAATGAGACAATTGAGAAACAAAATTTCAATGTTGCTTCAAGAATTAACAAAGGACGAAATGAAATCATTTTTCAACCCGGTAACTGGGTTTAGATACATTTTCGCAAGGAGTGATTCTCATCTTAAAGGAAGACAAAGTTACATCCAAGAGGGGATGACCCTTATCAAGTCCTTTAAAGAATTAATAACAATGCATATAAAATGATCTTCCATGAGAATTTCAGCACATCCTACTTTCAATGTTGCTGACTCGAGTCCTATTGATGTAGGTGATGATTTTCTGATTCGAGGACGAATCCTTTTGAAGAGGAGGAAGATGATAAGGATCACGGTGTTCCAAATGTTCCAACTAGACCTATTACACGATCCAAGGCTAAGAAGATTCAACAAGCATTCATTCTTCATCTACAAAATTGGATAGGCTCGGTTCAACTATTATTTCATGTGTTACAAGCTTATTAGATTGAGGAAGGACCATTTGGAGCTTCAGAAGTAAACATAGTAATAAAAAGAAACTACATAAACTTAAAAAGAGTTAATCCCATTTTACAATAAAAATATTGTTCAATTGTAGCCAAGAAGTAGTTTTGAAAACTGGCCACTTCATATCCATCTATGTTTGGAAAACTAAAATAAAAAAAATAAAAATAAAAATATTTTTCAAAAACTTAGTTTGGAGTGAAATTTTGCTTAAAATTCAAATGTTTTTTTTTTAATAAAAAGATAAAATACATAATTTTGAAAAAAAACAAAATAATTATCAAAGGGGCCTAATTTTTAACATATCTATCCTAAAAGAATGCATGGACTCTAGTGGCAATGCTGCTTCAACTGTGTGATAGATCATGTGAAGTTAACATGACAATAATAATAGGTTCTAAAGCACAAAAATATGTGGATAAATTTCATATATTGAGGTGCGGAAAACATATACACACAGGCAACTAAAAATGATAGATCCACTATAAGGGCATTTGGTTTAGTGGTATGATTTTTTGTTTTTTTACAAATTAGGTGGAATGAACAAACAAAAATAATGAGTTTAAAATTACCCAACAAATATCAATTTTCAAATGGAATGGAGACATAAGACTATTCCAAAAAAGAAAAGGATAAAAGAAAAATATTAAATACATTTTCAACTAATGCATTTGGTTGAGAGATATTATCGTCAATATAAGAAAAATATAGCATTAACGAATTTTCATGGACACGTGGATCCTTAGCATACTAAAATGACAGTTTTTATTGATATCAAACCAATAACAATTCATACGAGCTAAATCTTCCAATTGATAATTAGGCCAGAGAAAGAACTTGAATTTATTTTTATATCTATCAACATGTTTTGCTACTTTTATCTAATACTTGATCACGAGTTTTTCTTATTTGCATTGTAAAATTATGTATTTTTATGGATATCATTTCTATTTCTAGAATTGAAACAAATTAGAATTCAAAACTCTCACGACTTCTGGGTGATAGGAAATTTTCCCGAAGCAAATCATAATGATTTTTGGTTCTCTTTTCATTCATTTTTTGATTTATTGCAATGGATTTACTAAAACTCTTTTTGTAAGGATAGTCTTTTTCTTGATATCTTTGATTAATTTAGTACTTATTTTTATGAACTAATAAAATACCTATGGTTTGATATATAATAAATTCTCCATCATTTTGTATAACAGACGAACATGTTCAATAATAAATATTTATTTTTTAATAATTCATAAACTTGAAACTCCTTGGGAACTATCGGAATCTCCAAATTCATTTCTCATCTTTAAATACAAGATACACTAATTTTTAAGAGATTTATCAGTTTAAGCTAGAGACAATATGCATTGATATTATTCATGTCAAAAAAAATTATTGTGAGATAATTAAAATCTTCCTTATAAATTTTTTCAATGAGTTCAAAATTATTACCCTAGGTTTAGTATTTTGATTAGAGATTCCTCTTTCTTATTCTTAATCAAATTTTTGAGTGGGCTTGACTTAGTTGATACATGATTTATGTTGTCTTTCATTTTCTTTTTGTTTGTTTGAAAAATTATATCGATCAATTCCGATTCTTTCTTTTTCTATTTATTGTTTTCTCATTGAGATGTTAATATTTCTTAACAATATTAATTGAAATACATCCAAATGATTTGAGAACAAATTCTAAAAACACAATGATAAATTTCAAACCTTGAGGTGCATAAAGCACATGGACTAGCAACGAAAAACGATAGATTAGCAAGAAAGACATTTGGTCAAGTAGTATGATTCTCATTCCTGTGTAAGAGGTCCCGAATTCCATAAGTAGAATTTTCATGATTGTCATTTGTATGAAGTGACAGGTCTGCTACTCGAGACACAATACAAAATAGAAAAGGTAGTATAATATATTAAAAAGATAATGCTTCTAAATATTTGAGTTCATAATTATACAAATATTGATAAGTTAAGAAATCACTATAAGGGGAGTAAGATTCGGATTACCTTGTTGATCGAATATCTCAAGGCAAGAACATTGTTTGAGATTCAAATCACTCAACAAGCAAGATCGATCATGTCTAGCTTGAATGATTCTTGTTGATCAAATATCTCAACGCAAAAACACTTGTTTGATATTCGAATCACTCCACAAGCAAGATTGATCATGTCGAGCTTGAATGATTCTACATGCAACCTAAACTACATAGAATTGCAAAGAAACTTAGCCATTGGCTAAAGAAGAGCACAAATGCTTCTTTTACTATATTTTCCAAGTCTCCCTACAAATACAACATACATGGCTTTATATAATCTCAAAATGAAACTATTAAAGGCATTCCAAGAGTTGTAACATTCATACTTAATGGCTATAATTAACCATTATGTAATTGTAACCTAAAGTAAATAAAAAGTCTTAAAATACATTAATGAAATACCATAACTATAAATTACTCTAAAATGTAATCCACCCAAAATTTATAACATGAAACTTCATTCTTCTTCAATGTGCCATGAATTGAAATATCTTTTGATAATTTCAACAATATTTTTTTCATATCTTCATTGAAGCATATATTATGATTGATGTCTCTTGGTTCATATCAAATATTATCATAATAAGAATAATGAGGGGAATACACCAATTGTTGGGCAACAAAGTCAACACAAAGAAATTAGAAAAGAAATATGAAAACTTGAGTCGTGAAAGGTGTAAATTGGAAAGAATCTTAGTGCCCGAGGATAATGTAGTGTTATGAAACTAGCTATATTGAATCTTCAAATATTAATGTAAATTTTATGAAAATTGCGAGGAATCTTTTTCGTATGTTTGCAATAGCTTAGCCATGCAGCAACAACATGATGCTTCAAATACTCTTCCTTATGAATACATACTAATGGTTTGTGAGGTCAGAAGTCTTTCTTTAATGTTAAGAATATTTAGTCCTAAATTATAACTTACCATATATATCATATTTGATCTTTTATTATAGGATATTTGTCTTCTATCAAAGATCACCATAGGTATCATGTTTGCCTTTTCTTATCGGCTCTTTTCATTTATTGTTATTCCCCTATCCTTTATTATTTATTTGATTATTTGAGAACTTCATTTAGGTCTGGTGGTTTCAGCAAATACATGAGATTATAATGATGGTGTTAATATAACACATGCGAAAGCAATATGAATCTTAGGCACTTTTAGAACATCAATTATAGTAAATAACTAGCATGTTCATGAGTATTAAAACTTAATGAGTTTGAATACTAACCTTTTGTAGTTCAAATTCCTTTTTCCTCACGAACCGGTTTCGAACCACCACTAGTGTCTTCTCCACTATCCTCAGGCCTTAGAACGGTATTGTGGAATCCGGTGAGTGACTAAACTTGGAAGGGATTTTGTATATATGAAGAGAGTGTTTGTGAGAGGTTTTTCTCAAGGTTTTTCACGAAGAAGAAGGCCTTTCATGTATTATGATCACTCTATTTATAGAGTCATGTTTGCATGTTCTTGCAAATTTGAGATCACCAAATTTTGACACTCAAAATTCCACTCAAATGTTTGGGATTATGTGGCAAGCATGCATGCTTGAGTTAACCAAATTTTGACACTCAAAATTCCACTCAAATTTGTGGTGTTTATTTGGCAAGCATGCAAGTTTGGTTAAACCAAATTTTGACACCTCAGAATTCCACTAACATGGATTTTTCCATTAAATGAAGTCAACATTTTGACTTTCTTCATTTTGATTCAACAATCAATTTGAATTATTAATTTCAAATTAAAGTTTAATTAATATTTAATATTAATTCAAATGCCAATCCCAATTAATTCTAACACATATTTGATTAAGATATTACATCTTATTTAAATATCTCAGATTCTCTCTTTTTGTTTAATTCGTAAATAAAACAAAAATGCGGTTAAATATATCGTCTATACGTAGCGCATTCTCTCTAATTTGAATTCGAACACTTCGAACTCACTCGTCACACTGTTCTATGGTTTAGTCCGATATGAGCTAGCAGAGGGACTTAATGGACCTATAGATCATGGGCTCCAACGATCCAAGATTAACCGGTTAAACTCATTAATCTTGTTAACCAACATTCATTAACTACTAAGACATTTCACTATAGCCTAGTAGTTGCACTCCCGTCACTATAGATATACTTCTGTCCATTTGATATAACCATGATTAGTAAGTCGATCTTTCACAGGTTTTTCGTAACTAGAGCTGGGTAAATTTACCGTTTTACCCTTGAAGTTACTTCTTGTTTCTTATGTCTCACTGATCCTCTAATGAACAATTGGTTTGTGGTCCAACCAGTAAACCGGATCCCTCTCAGGCCAATGAGACGGTGGGGCCCCTTGTTCAAGACCTGGAGTCAATACTTAAGAAAACTACCTCTCTTCTATCCCTAAAAGTGGGTAAGAGTGAATTTCATCTTGCACCCCACGTCCCCAGCCATTTACCCAGTCTTACCCCTAAAATGGGATACCTATTGAGTCGGCGAACTTGAGCCACTCTCACCCATGCAAATCTAAGGATAATTCCGAATAAATAAGAGTTCATGGTTAGCTCAGGATTAAGATCGAGTTACACAGGTCATCGAATGAAAAGAAAATCAGTCTCAATAGTAAACGACATTATAAAGTGAGAGTGATTTTCTTCATGGTCCGATCTTGTGCAATACTCATTGCATAGGACGCCCCCACTCACATGTCTCCACATGTAAAATTTAGTGATCAAATTGTTTATATCATATACAAAAGTGGGTCGCATTCATAGTGTCCCCAAAATAAGGTACTCAACCTTATCGTTATACTATAGATCATATTTGACTATATACTTGAACTTGATCAACTCATATGTCTCTACATATAGTTCAAGTAATCATATTATTTCCAGAGTGTTCTTAGTTTATTGGATTTAGATTAATGATCGTAAAGTACACTTTATTCAATAACAATCTTTACTGAATAAACAACAATAATAACTTTATTGAAAATAGAATATGTTTTTGTTTACAAACTATGAGTTTTAGGACATAAAACCCAACAATTATAACTTACCATGTATATCATATTTGATCTTTTATTATAGGATATTTGTCTTCTAATACAACTCACCATAGGTATCATGTTTGGCTTTTATTAGAGGCTCTTTTCATTTATTGTTATTCCCCTATCCTTTATAATTTATTTGATTATTTGAGAACTTCATTTAGGTGTGGTAGTTTCAGCAAATACATGAGATTATAAAACGTAGGGTAATGTGCTTATCAACAATGTGAAGTTAACATGACAATAATAATAGGTTCTAAAGCACAAAAACATGTTGATAAATTTCAAATATTGAGGCGCATAAAAGATATGGACCAACAACTAATATTGATAGATCCACTACAAGACATTTGGTCTAGTGTATGATTCTCGCTTCGGGTGCGAGAGTCTCGAGTTTGATTCTCAAAATGCCCCCAACAATTATATCAAATTGAAGCATGCAATATAATAAGATTTAAAATAGGTTTTTTAAACCTTGAACCAAGAAGTAATTCAAATGAATATTTGGGAAGAAAAAAAAGAAGCTATATTTAATTATAATTTACAAGTGTCTTTATAACATGTTAATTGAAGAGAGCAAACAACAAGAATAAACAAACAAAGAAAATTTGTGTATGTATGATTCTCTTCAAATCTTGGAAACTATGAGGATTCCTCTCCTTTCTTGACATCAAGACTTACTTTTTCGGGACTTGGACCATTAACAGTCATCTACTCTTACTCCTACTCCCTTCTCTAAGAATCAACATAGCATAATCATTCAATGAAGCCCGAGGTAGTCTTATAAAAGAAGATGAGGGTACCACTTTCAAATCATTCCATGAGGACTTCAGAAAGTTTTGTAAAAAAAGATGAGGGTACCACTTTCTATTGCAGAATTTCTATGTGAATAGAGAATGAACAATATTCTTGGGGATAAGATAGAGCCTCGAGCCTAACTTCAAAGGCATTACACAAATTGTTCTATGATATTTTTTCTTGGAACTCTTTGTTATGTTGTACGCTGAAGGTTTCAGGAAAGGGACACAGATTCTCTATTGCACTGATCTCCCAATAGAAGTTTTACCTAGGTCATTTGTCGTCACAATTCTTTTAAGGAAGATGCGCCAAAATAACCGATGAACAATAACATTTAAAGAAGTTTCAGAGAGCAAGAAGAGGATTGTGATAGAAGTTGCTCTAGGTAAAACTTCTTTAAATGTCTTAGCCAATCATGACCTCATAATGAGAAGTCTCTTGGACAACAATAGCATATGGACAACAAATGTCTTAGCCAATTGTGACGGTCATGATTGCTCAAGACGTGTCGCCCAAATAACCGGTAAACAATAACATTGCCCAAATAACAACCTTGGACAACAAATCGTTTACAAGAATGGCTGAGACATGCAACATGCAACCACAGGAAACACGCCTTGGCCAATCATGACTGCGACATCTGCCCCCACACAATTTATTGGATGAGGCTGACTTTAGGTCTCTCGATGCACTTCCAGCTGATCTCATATTGAGGAGTCTCTTCGAACCTATTGGGTGATGTTGAAAATCACTTCTCGGTTTGTTGAGTCTTCATGTCTTCTTTATTCGTGTCTTTCCTACTTTCTTCGCTTGAAACTTTTTCTTATTTGTATGACGTCATACCACCTGCTTCTGCTTGATGTCTTCTTGGTCAAAATAATAACGTTTCAAGTTACTAACGTGGACAACAAGGTTAGTCCGCATCCATAAGAGCAATTAGATTCTATATGATGTCTTCATAATATTATGGATAACTTTAACTAGTCCATAGTATTTTCACACCAGCCTTTGATCTTGTTGCTTTGAACTCGAAGTTGATCTGATTTTAACTTATATGAACTCTTTATTTTTCTTGGAATTATTGTGGTTGACGCTTCCAACTGACCCTTCTCTTCATACGCATAGATGATATTTCTATGTGAACATGTGTTGTTTCAGTGGTTTGTTTTTGTCTCCCTTCTTTAGTATCAGACCTTGTTTTTTGTTTCTCCTGGTGGGTTTAAATCCATTATCTGATTATTTTTTTCGTCGTGGTGTTTATGGAGTGGCAACATGGTTTCTATTGAGGTTGGCACACTCAAGCTCCCCTTTTCAATTACAACAATAGCAGCAAGCGTAGATTCATCATGGCTATGATTCTTTCTCAATTGTAGTATCGACATCATTTTCAACCCTCTTGGTTGATGGATATTTTTCTGAATGATCATCGGGTTAGACTCCGTTACTACTAGTCATTTTGCTAGGGACATGTAAATTACTTTGTGTTTGAGTAGGACGTTCATTCCTGACACGACGTCAAAGTCATCCATTTCAACTATCACTAAACAATTTGCCAAGTCCAAGGCTTCAGCTTTATTAGAGTTCTCATTGTGACTCTTAAGACAGACAAAGCTTCCAATTTGACGGCGTTCATCTTTCCTGTATCTTGATGCCAAAGGATGTTAAAATATTTTGCATTGGTCTCCATCATGAGTTGTGGGTGGCTCTAGAGTTGACAATGGTGTTCCTTACTACTTTGTGCTTTATCCAGACCTCGACATGCATAATATATATATATTCATTTAACTATAAGACATATGGTCCATGTAAAATTGTAACTCTTATACTCATTAATATTATAATGGCTACTACCTAAATTATAACCTAAAGTTGATAATTGATGTTCAATTAGCCAACCTTAAATTTGTAATCATTGTGGAGTGATTGAAATTACAATGGAAGTAGCTTAAACTCCTAGTACGTTAAATGAAATTGGTCTCTTCTAATAAAACACGAATTTCTCTTTAATATCATTAATACAATTATGCTTCATATTGAACCTACCAAACATGAAACTAAAATTGCATTCAATTTAACTCCATTTAACTTCATTATGCTTCATGTATTGAGGCACATAGACTAGCAACTAAGAATTATAGATCTGCTACAAAGGGCATTCGGTATGATTATCGTTTTGAGAGTGAAAGGTCTCAATTTTGATTCTCAAAATTCCCCAATAATATGATTTTAAATGTGGCCACATAGGTTATCTGATAAAAAAGTTTCAGAGAGCCATAGGTTCGAACCGAACCGTGCACACCGAAAAAAAAAATTATCCTTTTCTATCACACCTAGAATTGTCATTCTTTTGTCTTTTAAAACCCCTTACCTTATCAGTCATCAGTTTTTTGTATCATATATTGAGATAATTATTATGAATACGCAATCTCGAAGCCCAATTAGCTCACGGACTGTCTCCTCAACCCTGGCGAGTATGAGTGCTTGGTAAGAGAGAATGTCGAATGAGAAAGACATTCGATTACGACAACATTCGCAACTATCAAAGTGCACTAAACCTAGTAGAGATCTTCGTCTTAACGATAATGGTACTTCAAGCCCATTTAATTAATCCGCTTTGTACCGTATTATTGACCGAATAGAATGCACGCCAGGCCCAAATTCTTTCTCAGTCACCCGGAGACGAAAGGAAGATCAGATCTGAAGTTCACGAATCGAAGAGAAAATGGATCTGAGTTATACACGCTTTCATTTTCAAAAGGTTCGCTTGCCTACGGTACTTTATTAGGGATGTGCAACAATATGGTCATCTCCCAGCCGTGTATAGAGAATTCCTTGATCATTTCCTTAGCGGATAACACAAATGAAATCGATTCCCTGACCGCCCATCTTATGAGTCCATTCTTGTCTTGTTGGTTTTTTGTACTATTTTATACCTCTCTTGATTGATTGAAAGACGTTCGGGAGCTGGGAGGGCCTATCGTGAGGGAACTTTCCTTTTCACGGTAGGCAAAGGTAAAGTGGGAGCTGTGTATGTCCACGATGATCAAGGTAGAGCGACTCCTTTAAAAGAAGTTGGTTTTATCGCAATTGTTAAATCCGCTTTCGTTAAAGAAAAAATAGGAGCCCTTGGTTTGGCTGATGTCGATTCGTATGGCAATGCGGACTCGACTCAGGATGAGGATTCAACTTTTCATACTCCTGCTATGAGCTGAAAGAGCTGGTAAGCTATGTCGCTAAACGAAAAGAAAAAGCACATACGGGTTGACCTCATTACAAGGGGCGGGGGCTAGCCAAAGAAGGTCAGTCGAACTAGGTTAGAACCCTTGATCCGGTTCAGCTAGGTTCTTCCATGCAAGAATGTATGGGTATCGGTATCCTCTTTTTGTTTATATGTTTGGAGAAACCTGCTAAGCCTGCCTTTCTTACCAAGTGTGATTCAATCTTTCAGCTCAAACTTTCCTCTCGTCTGACGGAAAAGGTAGGAGTACGACTACCTTTTTCTTTTCTTGCTGAAGCCAAGGGATCAATCAGTTTCTACCAAAAAGTTCGCTATCTATTAGTTTCCGTAATCGAATGTATTTCGCATTTCTTGTTAGCTTCTTCAAGAGCTTCCAGGTCCGTAGTAGACGAAACCTTGGACTTCTATTGAACTTATGGCATTGCCTGTTGAGCTCGCCGTTGAGGGTTGGCCTTACAGGAAATCGAGCAGCCTTTCTTTCCTTGCCTGGTATGCTTTCCCGCTTATCGCGTAGCTAGCCAACTAGCCAAAGAGAGAGGGAGAGGGATCATGGTAATCAATTTGTATGTGCATTTTGTCCATCCTGTACTTGTCTGCTTAGCTTTCTTAGCCAACATCTCCAGTTTCCCCCGAACTAAGAGGTTCGCTTATCCATACCCAACAGTCACACTTTCAGCAAAAAGACTGATTTTTTTTCATAAAGTCGGTTCATATATCAAGAAAGAATGAAGCTGCTTACAGGGACGGTTATGCGATACGTCTTTTCATACTCTCCTTTTCTTTAATCTTGCTATCAACCTAGCCATTCTCGTTTGTTGCTTTAAGGGGTCTCCCCATTGTAGATTACTCGGATTGGTTCTCGTGTCCCTGTGCCAAAAAGTATGGGCGAGTTTGGTTTGAGTGTTCATCGATTGGGTGGATCCATATGCTCCGGGGGGTGAGACGAGGTGTAGCGCATCTGTTTTGGGTATGTTGTCCGCTAAATGTTTTAGGAAAGGGGTACAAATTTTCTACATAGGTCATCTCTGGTCACAATCCTTTTAAGCAAGATGCTCCAAAATAATCGGTGAACAATAGCCTTTAAAGAAGTTTCAAAGAGCAAGAATAGGCAGAACAGAGAATTGGAGTGAGTCGTGCAAGGAATAAGGAACTAGTAGGTTTAATTTTGGTTCATTTGAACTAAAAAACGAACCCAAATTTAAGACTCACTAGCCCAAAGTCCATATGTGATAAAAAAAAAAACCTTCCGTGGCCCAACCCTTATTTGCAGTCCGCATCCAACCATTTCTTTTTCAACCTACACGTATGCTCCAAGCCAAACTCACGTAACTAGTCAGAAGATGCTGCCCACAACTGAACGGAAGACAAGTGTCACAATCGCACTCTTGCAGTAGTGAGACACTGATTATGTGACATTTGTTATAATCCAATGAACAAGTCAACCATGCAAAATTTAGACTGAAGAAACAATAACAGTGTATGATCGAATCACGTTTAGAAGAAATATTTTAGAAAACTTGAGCGAAGAAATATGTTAAAAATAATTTCAAATAGAGCAATGTTATAAGCTAAAAGTGAACAAACAACAACTGGTCATGTCCTCCTATAGTACATTTTGGGACATTTTAGTTCTGATGGGTGTAGATATGATTTTGATGACTAATCATACACCCCGTATTGGTACAACAATAATAGTAAAGGCCTATCTAAGATGAATGCAAGTAAAAGGGGTTTGGAATGAGCATGCCACCATGAACCACAAATCGTTTACAAGAATAACTGAGGCATCTAACATGCAGCCACAGGCAACAACGTTGTAGGATGAAGCTGACTTTAGGTCTCGCGATGCACTTCTAGCTGATCTCAGTATTGAGGAGTCTTTTCCAACCTACAAGAAGTTGTTGAAAATCAGTTTTCGGTTTGTTAACTCTTCAACCCTCTCTGTTGGTGTCTTTCCTACTTTCTTTGCTTGAAACATTTTCTTCTTTGCATGACGTCATACCTCCTGCTTCTACTTGATGTTTTCTTGGTCGGAATAAAAACGTTTCAAGTTACTGACGTGGACAACAAGGTTAGTCTGTATCCATAGGAGCAATTGGATCCTATATGATGTCTTCCTAATCTTGTTTATAACTTCGACTAGTCCATAGAATTTGCGCACCAGCCTTTGGTTCTTGTTGCTTTGAACTCAATGTTGATCTGACCTTAACTTATTATAATTCTCTATTTTCTTTGAAATTATCGTGGTCGACCCTTCTCTTCATTTGTATGGATGGTATTTTTGCGTGAACATGTGTTGCTTTAGTGGTTTGTTTTTGTCTCCCTTCTTCAGTAGAGGTGTTGACCCGACTTTGAACATGTCATTTTGCTATTTGTAGAATTAAACTAGCTCAAGCTGAGCCGCATGACATCTGTTTGTGGCAGGCGACATAAAACTAATCTTGTGATTTATCTCTCTTGGTGGAGTTAAACCCAATATCTGACCTTCTTGTTTTGGGTCGTGGTGTTCATGTAATGGAAATAAAGTTTTTGTTGAGGTTCGCACACTTGCACTTCCCCTTTTCAAATACAACAATGGCAGCATGTGTAGATTCTTTCTCAACTGTACTATCGTCATCATTTTCACCCCTCTTGGTTGATGGATGTTTGTCAGAATGATCATTGGGTTAGACTCTATAATACTAGGCATTTTTTAGGGGCATGTAAATGACTTTGTGTTCTAGCAGAATGTCAATCCCTGACTTTATGGGCTCTAGAATGTTAGATATGAAGGCTAACTATTTATAGTAAAAATCTGATAGAGATACATATACTAAATAATTATATATAGTAGGCGTTTACATATAGTGAAGCTATATATAATAAACTGAAATCATATGTATACCCATTAGTCAATTAGTCGGTGCTTCCTAAATGTACATTTCTCATTCTCCATATCCTCTATTTGCAACCCTGAAGTCATTAATACAAAACCATTTGAATATTTCTTCTAACATTTTCTCTATCATGTTTTTTTGTGTTTATTTAGATCAAGTGTGTGCGATGTTGTGTGATCCTAATAACTAGTATCAGAGCGAGGAGAGATTCACCACGATCTGTGAAGATGGAAAGTTCAAGAATTGAAAAGTTTGATGGATTTGATATCAGTTTCTAGAAGATGCAGATTGAAGATTATCTGTACGAGAAAGATATTCAGGAACCCCTTTTGGGGGTGAAGCCGGATACCATGACCATGGAGGAGTGGAAGCTCAAGAATTGTCATGCCGTAAGGTTAATGTGGTTGACGCTGTCCAGAAACATGACGTTCAATATCATCAAAGAGAAGACGACATCGGGCCTATTGAAGGTG
Organism: Cucurbita maxima; assembly: GCF_002738345.1. Lineage (NCBI taxonomy): Eukaryota > Viridiplantae > Streptophyta > Magnoliopsida > Cucurbitales > Cucurbitaceae > Cucurbita > Cucurbita maxima. The sequence continues at coordinate 125,858 of NW_019272132.1, read as the reverse complement.
TTGTCAAATATGTACGAAAATACGTTGGCTATGAACAAGATGTATTTGATGCAGAGGTTGTTCAATCTACAAATGTCGATTTGTTGCAGATCATATAAATTAGTTCAACATGATTGTAAGTCAATTGAGTTGGGTGAAAATTATGTTAAAAATAAGATTAAAGCATTGATTTTGATGTCATCTTTACTCGAGTCTTGGTATACAGTTGTTGCTGCAATCAACAGTTCGCGAGGATCTATAAACTGAAATTTAGTGAAATTTGAGATGTCAGCGAAAGCCCAAACGGGAAATTGGAGATTCATCAAGCAATGCTCTCATTGTTGATCGAAGGGGAAGAAGTAAATCAAAGAGCCCAAACAAACATGGGCGATCAAAATTAAGAAACTAGGAAAAATCTCCAAACCAACAAAACGTAAAGTGTTGAAATTGTGAAGAAAAATAACACTTTCGGACAGATAGTACAAAATTGAAGAAAAGAAAAATCACATATTTGACGATAACGATAATTCCATATATTCAGCAGAAGATACTGAGAATCCTTTAATCCTTAGCGTGAACAGCCCAATTGAATTTTGAATTTTAGATTCAGTTGTATCATCTCATTCGTCTCCAAGTAAGGAATTGTTTCAAAATTTCAAATAAGGAAATGTTAGGAAGGTGTATATTGCCAACAACAAAACGTTGGAGATTGAAAGGAAGAGAGATGTCTACATATAAACTCTAACAGGAAATGAGTGAGTGGACATTATAGGATGTTAGATATATTCCTGATCTCAAGAAGAATCTAATCGCTATTAGTTAGTTGGATAGCACAGGTTATGCAGCCGAGTTTGGAAAGAGTTTTGGGAAAATTGTGAAGGGTGTCATGGTGGTAGCATGACCTAAAATCTGGAACCCTATACACCAATGTAGAGTGTATAAACATGGTTGTTGTTACTAAGAGTGCTTCCAATTCAAGTAACAGCAACAACAACCATGTTTATACACCCTACAGTAGTGTCAATAGACTTGAACATATGAGCATCAAAGAAATGAAGATGATGGGTGCAAATAGAGTTTTGGAAGGCCTAAAATCTATTGATATGGGTGTTTGTAAGAGCTGCGTTATGGAAAAATATAAACGAGTTAGCTTCACAAAAATTGCCAGAGAACCAAAGAAAGTGCAATTGGAAATGGTCCATACAGACGTTTGGGGACCATCTCCAGTTTCTTCATTTCTAGTACCAAAATTTAATGGATTAGATGTCTCGCACTCTACAACGAAAACTCTCTGTTTTCCTAAGGCTAGTCATATATCTCATGACCACTCTTTTCCTCCTCACCATATCTAGACACTATAACGTTGATCCATTATGGTCTTATATAGTTAACATTCACTCTTTAACGTCCAAGGACATTTTATAACTACCACGAAAATCAAAACATACAATAAATTCATACAAGTTTTACAATATATCATATACTACAAAATAGGGTTAGACTACTTACTTGGTCACGGGGAGACGTGTCATCGAGCTGAGTCATAGAGATATACGACTCTTTATCTTAAGAAAAAATCTATATAATTTAAAATCCGGCTGCTCTGATACCAATCTGTCACAACCCAAATTTCAAGGGTTCAAAACTCAAATAGAAACTAAAATTGAAAGTGAAAACAAATAAAAATAAAAGTAAATTAACATAAAATAATGCTGTAAAATTAAAATAAGATTGAGAAAACAACACCACATTAAATATAAAATAAAATAAAATTATAAGACGGTGCTGTTCAAATTTATCCAAACAAAAAAAAAGTGTTTGGGATAGAATTACAAAAAAAAAAAAAAGTACAAAAAAACTCAAACACAAAGACAAACTAACACTGCATAACAACCCCATCTGTGAGTGCACTATCTTTGAAGGCTCCCTCATACGAGCCCATCCAAAATAATCACACCTGTGACCGCATCTCTTGACTTTAAAGTGCTAGTCTAAACATGGTTTCGTCACCAAAGCTTTAGAGTTTAATCTATCTTTACAAAAATATTTTTCTCTTAATTTATAATTAGTCATAAAAAGAAATAATTAGATACAAATTTGGTCTAGAATTCAAAACTTACAAATCTTACTATTTCTTAACCAGATTTTAAATCCAGATTCTTGAACTCCTGGTACTTAAATAAAGTTGGTCTCCTCTAATAAAATAAGAACTTCTCTTAAGATCATTAATACAATTATGCTTTATCGTAAACACACCAAACATGAAACTAAAGTGCGTTAAATTTAACTTCATTTTATTGTCATCTTGACTGATGTTTAGGGTATATTCTTGATTTTCTTTAAAGTTCTTGTGACATGACAGTTCATATTAGTTAAACTTTCTGCAAAATCACAAGTTAAAAAACAACAACGATGAACCTAGGTCTATTAGTCATTTCAAAGACAATTTCTTTGTCCATCTTATTGATAATAATAGTTCAACTGAATCCATATTATGCAAAGAAACAAGTATACGACTCATGAAAACAACTACCTAAATTATGTCCTAAAAATTTGAAAACATAAGTTGTAGTTGATAATTACACAAAAAATTCCCTAAATTCATGAATTTGTGTCCAATTAGTTAATCCTAAAGATTGTAACTAGCATATAGTAATCGAAGCTCCACATGAAGTAATTTAAAGTTCCCTAAAGTTTATCTCATCTTTAATGAAGCATGAATTGCACGGAAGTTCATGAAATGCTTATAGACTCCAACTCTGAGTCCAATTAGTTAATCCTAAAGATTGTAACTAGCATATAGTAATTGAAGCTCCACGTGAAGTAATTTAAAGTTCCCCAAAGTTTATCTCATCTTTAATGAAGCATAAATTGCACAGAAGTTCATGAAATGCTTATAAACTCCTAATGCAATTATGTTTCATATGAGTTTGTCATAAATGAAACTAAGGTGCATTCAATACAACTTCATTTTCTTGTCATATGAGACAAAATAGAAAAATTAAATCAAACAAACTGATGAACTAAACCGAATCAATCCAACCCAAATTGATTAGTTTGTTTCTTTTGTTGGGTTGTTTGATAACCCTTTTATATTATAACAATTCAACTTTTCATGAGAGAAAAATATATTTAAGTAGAAGTTAAAAATATTGGGTGTTTAAGAAAAGGCATTTAGTTTAGTGGTATGATTCTCACTTGTGGTGCAAGAGGTTTTGATTTCAATTCTTGAAATGCCCATAATTCTTTTCTTATCGAAGGACTTTATATTCGACATTTTATACTTACCATCACGCTCTTAATACTCATAGTCTTTCTTAACATCCCATCTCAAGGCTTTATTCTCCAAGACACATTCTACCTCTTGAGGACTTCATGTGTTTATACAAACTTAATACCTAGGCCTAAGGCTTCATACATACGTTTCAAGTGGTATAACAAGGGCATTTGGTCTAGTGGTATGATTCTTGCTCGCTCTGGGTGTGAGAGGTCTCGAGTTTGATTCTCAAAATGCCCCTTCAAGAGATTGTAGTACGAATTGTGGGAATGTAGCTCAAATAGTAGAGCGCTCACTTCTAATGTGGAAAGTTATTTAATTTGTTATTATATTTTTTTCTTTTTCACAATTATCGATGCTCCGCATCACCAAAACAAACTATTATTGATGACCAAAAATTTAGGGTTTTGTGATGCAAAAATTATGGGGATGTAGCTTAGATGGTAGAGCGCTCGCTTAGCATGCGAGAGGTACGGGAATCGATACCCCGCATCTCCAAAAGAAAGAAATGATTTTTTTAAGTATGAGTTAATTTAACATGTTATGTATAAGGTGGGTACGAGAAGGTGGATACCAGAGAAAAAGAAAGATACTTATATAAGGAGAACTTCTGACCAATGAATATAATTGTCATTTATAGCTTCTATCACAATAATATAAAATTTGGGAACAAATCCTATATGAGACTAAAAAGACCGTTCACCACGTGCTTGTAAATTAAATTATATCTACCACCTTTGAAATTTTCCATGGCAAACCTTCCAACAGCTTGCACTTCTTCATCGTTGACACCCTTAATTGGAACTAGATTTTCAACAAACTTACTTTGCTCGTGAATACTTTGGAGTTCGATATTTATAGTTGTGGGGAACGCTATTCAAATTGATATGGTCGAATCTTACAACAAAGTCTAATTAAGCCTCCCTCTATTAGGAGATAGCTTCGAATCAAATTCTTTAGTTTGGACAATGGTTGCATTGTTTTAGTCAAACAACCGAGACTAGTGTATTTCCAATAGTATAAACATTTTGTACGTGTATTTTCTTACATATTAACAATTGTATACAAATAATAACTAAATTTATGAGTAAAAGTTTGGATGGAGTTTTATTAAATAGGTAATCTTAAATAATATCTAAAAATATATAAGATTTTTTTTTTTATATATACATTTACGAGAACAAATCAAAGAATACAACTATTATCTCGAACTGTAAAGAATTTAATTCCAACCTATTCTAATGGAAAAATGCTTTATTAGACTCTATTGTAAGATTTCATTTCCTCTATTTAAGTAGCGTTCAACTACAACTATAAATATCAAATTCTTAAGTATTCATGAACAAAATCGGCCTAACAATGTCTCTTGGAATAATTTACCAAAGGTGTTAGAATGAGCAGTGTGGAAGGGTTGCCTTTAGATGCTTTAGTACCAATTAAAGATGTCAATGTCCTAGTAGTGCAAAATGCAGGAAGGTTCGTAATTGAAAAGAATAACGAGAATAGTGAACATCGTGTCATCTACAAGCGTGGTGAACGGTCTAGTTAGTATGACTAGAGATAACGAGAATAGTGAACATCGTGTCATCTACAAGCGTGGTGAACGGTCTAGTTAGTATGACTAGAGAACATTGTCCTCGCAGAATTTATATTATTGTGATAGAAGTTATAAATAACGATGATATTCTTTGGTCTTTTATTACAAAGGTGCAGAATTTTCTTTTTGTGCATGTGATATATTCATCGCCACCTACTTATAAGCTCTCATCTTTTAAAGAAGTTCTCGAGTTCCTTATCCCCAAGTAGCAATACAACTACTAGAATGCTATCCCTACTTATAATAAGCCCTCTCTCTCTCTCTCGAAATATATGCATGTGTGTTTGTGGGTGTATTACTCTCTTTTATTAATGAAATATGGCATAGTCATAATGATATTATGAGTATCTTTTCTATCCCCTCCCTTCCTTATTGCTATATAAAGAAAATGAAGATTATAAGTAAAAGTGTACAAGTAATTTGTTACTTTTGAACTTAAAATGCTTATAAATCAATTTATCTTTGTTATCAACAATAATTATCAAACGGTATGTAATTTTGTCCAAGTAAGGTCTCTTCTGATTCCCTATATGATATCATAACACAAAATCGAGCGGAAGGGTTAACGATAAAATGATAACAAAAACCCATTCGTCGAACTAACTATAAAGGAAGGGTTGGTTGGAAACCATGTCTATACTTCTTTGCTTTAATCACAGGTAACAAGATATATAAGAACAATAGAATATGGCATGCCCAGTCAAAACATAAAAAATTTCTTGCCATGTTATAGTTAATGAGTATGGTATGCACAAAGATCCGACGTCACACTTCATGATTGGAGACCAATACAATTAGCTAAGGTCGTCCATACCGTCTTTGGTCGAATTATGTCAAGCAAATGTTGCAGCAAGCAAAGAGATTTAAGGCACAAATGTCTCTGATGTGAAAGGCGCACCAATTCAATGAGATTTAAGTAACCATGAATAAGACACATGATACAGCTTGTAAACGAAAAAAGTCCATGACTCTTGTTATTTTCTTCCACTACAAACCTTCTAGCCTCGTGCACTTTTTTGTCATTGACATCCTTAATTGAAATTAGAATTGAAGGAAACACTTCTCCACAACTTATTATGGAACACCTTTGATAGACAGTTTCAACAGATTTACTTTGTCGAGGAATACTTTAACATTCGATATTTATAGTTGAACGCTACTTAAATTGATGAAGTGAAATCTTACAATAGAGGTTAATAAATCATTTGTCTATTAGAAGGGAGCTTGGAATTAAATTCTTTATAGTTGAGATAAGGGATATTTTAGTCCAACCAAGTATACTTTTTAGTTTTAAAATTAATCAATTTTTTAAGTTTAAAATAAATTGATTTTTTAGTTTTAATTTTATTCCAAATAAATTAATTTTGATGTGGTGTTATGTATTTTAATAAAATTAACATTAACTTAATCAACAAAAATTTGTATTTTTTTTTTAAATTATAAGCTAAATTAATAAAAATACCATTGAAATTTGCACTTTATCTAAAAAAAATTACTCATAATTTTTTTTTTTAAAAAAATACTGTTGAATTTTCAAAAAAAAAAAAGCTTCAAAACTACTCTTTAACTTTCAAAAGTGTTTAAAAAAAGATAGATGATGAGAAAATTGTGTTCATGGGGAGAAAATTGAAGGTTATTTTAGGGGAAGGTTTTCAAGATCAGTATAAGATCCTAAAAACATAACAAGAAGTAATATCCTAGCTTAAGGTCGCCATTAAGAACCTACTAGTAGGCTACTTACTAAGTTTTACTCACTCCATGTTTATCATTTTTTTTCAAGTAATTAAGAGTTGGTCGTGGATGAGAGCGGACTTTGGAGTGTGGGCCATAGACTAACCTCTGTTTTTAATCTAGTATTTTTTGTTCTTCTTTTGAGTATACTTCTTATTTTGTGTTTGTAATGAGTATGTATATGTAACACCCCGAAAATGAAGGAAATTAGCTCCCATAAGAATAAGCCACTCATGAAAGACCCAAAGGATAGAAAGGAAAAAAATTAAAGTATTAAGCAAGAACAAGGGACTTAGTCAAGTCACTCTATGCCTAACAAGTGATTTCAAAGAGTTGCCTTTTGAAAAGGATTGGAAAGGAAAAAGTAAATGAAGAGGGCAAAAAAAAAGTCATTTTATCAATTATCAAGAATCTTTCCGGATTTGTAATTTCTTATCTAGAAGGAATCTCAAGATTCAAAATAAGGGAAAAATGATAAAAAAGCAATTAGGAATTTGTAGAAAAATTATGATTGTTCGAGAAAAATAATTATAAAATATTCGAAAAGTGAAATATTACCAAAATACCCCTGGAAGAATGGATAGTTACAGAAATGGCACTCTAATTAGAATCAGAGCATCTACCGTGACCATCCGAGTAAAATCCTTCGAACTCAAATCTCAACCGTCGGATCTCCTCCAAAATTTGATATGATCTAGAACGAACACGCACGGATCATCACATCCAACGACTAGTATTCAAAGCCAAGGTCGGTAAGGCTATGATCGGAGTTGATATCTCCGAAAAATTATCCAAAAAGTTCGATCTCTAAATAATGAAGATTCTGGAGCTCTCAATGTCGGTTTAAGCATCTCCTATAAAGTCTGAAATAGGAGCAACAATACGGAATAAGAATCGAGAAAGGTCGATCCCCCAATCGAAGGCAATGAGCGTTTAGATTATGGGTCTCCTACTCTCAGATTTCTTCCAAATTCGAGAGCAATCCTCCACCATTTCTCTTCAATCTTATTCCTACAGTTTCTCAACAAGATTACCCACAAGTTCTATGAAGGAATAGAGTGCTGAAAGTGCCTAGAAACCATTCCCCCAATTCAATCCTCCATTGAAGAACATCAAGAAAAACTTTAAAATCCAATCCGAGGATACATGATGACTCGTCGAGCAAAAGTGATTCCAATCAGTTTCTGCACCTCCAAGGAATGCTTCCATAGAAGACCACGAAGAAAAATAACCTCGAGAGCGTGCCGAATTGAAGGAAATAGGTTTCAAAATTAAATTGGGGATAAGAGTCGAATTCCTATCTACGATCTCTTTTCCTTCAAATTAAGGATTCCTCTAGTTTCAGAGGAAGAAGTTTAGTAAACTTGATGGAGGAATCAAGAGCTGAAACGTCGTAGAACAATTTACCCACGAGATCGAAATCTGGCGTTTCGAGTGAGTAGCATACCGAGAACGATTTCTAGAAGTTAAGGTCCTACACTCAAAGACGTTCCTACAAAACCAATTCCTTTTGCTTGAAGATAAGATATGGAAGAGGTTGAATGAAGAAATAGGGCCTTGAAACCCCTAGAATCGGCTACCCAATAAGAAATCCTTTGTTTTATCTCCAACGATAAATCAGATTTTGGATGAACTTTGGAAGCGAATATCTTAGGCTACAATCCACGAGAAGGTATCAAATAAATCCCTAGCCCTTTCTTGTAACATCCATCTTTAAGTTTCACGAAGAAATCAAGGAGAGAAACGCTGTAAATGTGGCTGTACAAGCCGAGTTTCAGATGGCGGCGATGCAAAAAATGCCCATCTTCTTCCTGTTTAGAGGAAGAAAACGATGATACGGCCAGTTCAACTGAACTGTCCAAGTCAACTCAAAATTTGACATTTTCTCGAATTTTCTCAATTTTATCCCCATTCCAGACCGATTCTCGTAAAAAACATTATGGTTCCATAAACTAGACACAATAAGGAGTATGTGGAAGGAAATTTGAAGTAATTCAAATACTCGAAGCTCAAGAATGGAGGTCCCAAACGTCGACGACGAGACAAGTAACCCCCTTGGACTTTTTGTTAAGAAATACTTGTAGAAATCGCTTGGATTTTCATATGAACCCTAAACCAAGTATGAATTAAGGATATATGAAAGAAAAATCCAAAGAACTGTGAGTTAAGACCCTGAACCAATCAAATAGCTCGAGATTTAAGTAATGTTAAAATAACCCACTATCTGAGCTCCGTTGTCTATCAAATTTTAATACTAAGCATTTATAGCATGTTGAGGTTAGATATGAAATTTGGTGGTCATTGGATAAGGATAAGTAGGTAAACCAAGAAACGGTGTAAAATGACCTTAATGCCCCTTTATTATTTCAATATTCACTAGAGAAACAAGGGGTAAAAACTATATTATTTCAAACCCTCCATTGTTGCTTCTACTTTGCATGAAAATGCTTCCACTAAATCATGTTACTAACTAGTTGGTTTAGTTTGGTTCAATTCTTGGGTCCACTAGATTGAATCGATCTAGCTCAATTAAACTCTTGATAATATAAAAATCATAAGTTTCTTAAATTACGTTAACTTAAAAGTTCAACCCCTAATTTTTTTTTTAGAATGTTTAGCTTTGTGTCTAGTTGATCTCTAAATGCTTAAAAGTATCTAATAAAACTTCTATTTAAGGAACTTTTCTGTATAAGTGATGTAAGACTTCAGGTTTATTATTAAAGAATTTCAAAGGAGTGATTTGATATATCATAGAGGACAAAATATTTATTTGTTTCAAATATCTTATGTTGACCATTCTTTTTTGTCAAGTATTTTGAATATTATCATTGTGAATTACTAATGTCGATTGAATCTCATTAATAACAATATCCCAAAACTCGAGTAAAGATGACATCAAAATTAATACTTTAATTTCATCTTCAAAATTTATTTCTACTTAACTCAGTTGACTTATAATCATAATAGTCACCCATACACAAATATTTACAACCTTAAAAGGTAAAATTATAAGGAGTGCTTAAAATTATAAGGACTTATAATCATAATAGTCACCCATACGAGAAAAGTGCTTAAAATAGTTTCAAAATATAGAAAAAAAAAATAATAGGGATTGGTCAAAGTCAACATTTGTTTTTGGTTAGCATGGTACCATCAAAACTTGTTTATTTCTTTGAAATGTTTTGAGTTTACAATTTACACGTTTTCATTTAAAAATGAAGCAAAATTAGTCTGGTTGTCAAATGTTGTCACGCTTAAAACTACCATAAAGGTATAATCGACCTATTATCCTTCCACCAATAAGAGCAAAAGGCAACGTTACTATGTGAAACTAGTTTCATGTCATTTGTTCAACAATAAGGGTGTTAGCATGCATTTGGAAATGAACGCATATTTAAAAAATTTAGATAAAATAAAAAAGAATTGTTATCTCAAAGATAATGATACTATGTGAAACTAGCCTCAAGATGCTTCCTTAACTCTTTGAGGCGGTAAACCAACGGTTCCTTCACCCAAGACCCATGGCCCAACTCCCAACATGGAAGGGATAATCTAGAGAATCATTCCAAGAACCCTAACGGATGGGTTACAAACTCACATTATCAAGCTCGACAACAAACAATGTCGCCGGCAAACTTATGAAGACTACATGAAATTATGAATATAATGATGTAAGATTTTTTTAATTTACGGATTTTTAAAATGTTAAATTATGTAAAATTACTACCCAAAGCTAATTCTAAAAAGATAATTCAAACATAGTTCGTCTACAAACTACCCAAAGCTATTAAATACAAATTGAATAAAATAAAAAATAACATAAATAATCTTAAATGTAATTCAACTCCAGAAGATAAAAAAGTCTTCAAATTACATTCCAATGTCAAGTGATATTTTATTACCACTCAATTCTTTTCTTGATTTATTGTAGTTGAACTTAAAAGTATGACAAATAAGTTGGATTTATTTTAAATATATATTTTTTTTTACTGTTTTGTAATTTGTATGGTATTATTAGAGGCTTTTGAATGAAATATGATAATTGATTCCCTGTCCTCTCTGACAATTTTAGATACCTCCAATATTTGATGCGTCACGTTTCACTATGAGATATTCCCTGGGGTCAATAAGACTTAAGCAGAGAGTTTATTTGACTAATGATTTGATTTTTTTGGGTTGTAGAGATATCCTTTACAAATCAAAACTTTGTACTATTTTCAAGACACTCATCAAGACATTTGTAAATGTGCCTCATATCTTGAAGGATTTAAGACACATAATTGAGAGAACCTAAATTTTTTTTGAAGTTGGCTTTTCTAGGATACGCCATCACGAAAGTTTGAGACAAACTCAATGGACCATTGGATGGGTTTTATAAGGCTCAAATAAATTTCAAATCCAAGAAAACGGATTGTTTGATATTATTTGATTTTGGGTATAGACACAACTAGCTGATTTCTTTTGATTACATTAATGAATGTATGTAGATGTTTAAAGTGTTGATCTTAATGGTTTTAGAAAATATCAACACATCATCATTATAAACTATTGAATTTTTTTGAAAGGATTGAAAATATCATTCATAATCATCTGAAATTTGGATGGAGTGTTTTTTAGCCTAAATTGCATGAAGTTCCTCTCATATTTTCTAAATGTGACATTAAATGCTATTTTATATTTGTCCTTTTAGGAAATTAGAATTTTTCGAAATCCCAATTTCATATCGAATTTTATAAAAACATTTGACTCTAAATTCTTTTTATCAAATCATTTTTTTTTTTGGATTGGATATCTTATTTATTCTAAAACCTTATTCAAAGGTTTGTAGTTAGTTACCAATATCAGAATTTCTGGTTTCTTTTCAACATGTTGTTAACCTAAAACGTCAGACATGACCACATGCTCTTTAAAGACCTTATCAGCTTCCTCTGCAAAATATCACCTAAAATGTCAAAGTATTTAATGTTTGATGCTTTTTGACTTAACCCTAGGGTTTTATTTACGGTGAACTTGTGATAATTTTTGTCAAATTATATATTTGAATACCTAATACATTAAGATATAATATCTTATTTAAATAATATTAAAATGTCATAGAATATCATAATATATGTTTAATTAATATGAATCTCATTCAAATTTCAAATATATATTTTTATTTAATGTTTATGATACACGTCAATTATTTTAATATTTAACATATCAAATATGTTAATATGTTTTGATATTATATTTCAAGACTATAGGAACTTACTCAGAGGACTTAAGAGCTACGTTGGCCCACAATGCATCTCATGGACGATGCAAAACTATGGTGGCGCTCGAAGGTGAATTGATAAAAAACTAGTCATGCACCAAAAAATCATGGGAAGACCATTGATGGAATTGAAGCAATCGACGCTCCCCTGGATGGGTTTCTGTTAAGGATATTTAGTAATAAATTATAGTTTACCATATATATTATATTTGATATTTTATTATAAGGCAAGTATCTAATATTTGCCTTATTATCATAGGTATCTTTCCATTTATTGTTATTTCCATTTATTACTATTTCCATATCCTTGTAATTTATTTGATTATAAATAAGATAACTTTCACACCATTTAGGTGTGGTGGATTAATCAAACATTCACATGGTATCAGAGCCCTCTCGGTTTAACAACCCCGATCCTTTCTTTTCAATGGCTTTTGAATCCTCTAATCTTCTTCTCCACCACCCCTGCTGGTTTTGACGCCGCAGGGGCAGTCTTCATGGCTGCCGTAGTCGAAGCCGATTGATTACTCTTCGGCTCCACCCTATTGACCTCCAAATCACCTTTCGTTATACTCTGTACATATAACCTCACCTTTTCCAACCAAATCGGTTTTCCCCTTGGCCAATATAGTCTCTCTCATTTTCTTCCCAATCAACCTTCATCCTTCACATAAACCCTAACCTAAACCTATCAACCTTTTGCAGAGATTTACCTTCGGAATCTGGGTGCTGCACTGGCCTATTCGCCAACCAAGTTGTAGCCGCCCTTCCTGCCAAAATTGGCTTCTTCGCCCGATGAGGCGACTCTTCCGACTGCCCTTCTCGCTAAAATTGGCTCCTTCGCCCAATGTGGTGACTCTTCCGGCTTCAACATTGTCTTTGTCCCTTGCTCTAGGTTTCCCCTTCTACTTCTTGGGGTTAGAAATATTCTCACAAGAGCCAAGGCAGCATCGTCGCTAAGCGACAATCTCTCTTCATGGGTTAGACATATTCTCGCCGAAGTCAAGGCAGCATCGCCGCGGAGCGGCGATCCCTCTGCAATTTTTGATGGCCAAGAACCGAGTTGTTAGCATCTTCATGAAAAGTGTTTCTCAACCTCTTTGAATTTTTCAGATTCAAGCTTCACGTTCGTTTAAATCCGACGCTTAGCTTGCGGTGGGGTGTTAAGGATATTTAGTAATAAATTATAGTTTACCATATATATTATATTTGATATTTTATTATAAGGCAAGTATCTAATATTTGCCTTATTATCATAGGTATCTTTCCATTTATTGTTATTTCCATTTATTACTATTTCCATATCCTTGTAATTTATTTGATTATAAATAAGATAACTTTCACACCATTTAGGTGTGGTGGATTAATCAAACATTCACACAATCAAAGACCTAATGTTTGATGTTGACTCTTTTGAAGAAAGAGCCACACGATCGAAGAACAAGAAACGTGGCAGTAGCTCTGAGAACTCTATCACACATAAAAAATTGTGTCGAAGAGTTAGACATTACACAGAAGATCTAGCTTTCATTAAGGAGACCCGAGTTTGATTCTCGACAATGAAATTTTATTTTCTTATTTCTTTTATTTTATAGTTTCATATTTAAACTTTACCTAGGTTTGAGAAGCACTATAATGGATGAGTTCAATAGTATCTTAAATTCAAAAGACTCTTATGAACTTGGTTTGAGAGTCACTATAATGATAAGTTCAATAGTATCTTAGATGATATAAAAAATGGGTCATGCACCAAAAACTCATCGGAAAACCATTGATGGAATCGATGCAATCGACGCTCCCTTGGATGGGTTTCCAATTAAAGACCTAACGTTTGTTGTTGACTCTTTTGAAGAAAAAGCCACACGATTGAACACCTCGAAATGTCGTGGTAGCTCTAAGAACTCTACCATACGACCTGAGAGTTGAGGGCTACAGGAACTTTCTCATACGACCTGAGAGTTACATTAGCCGCAATGCATCTCATGGACGATGCAAAACTATGATAGTGCTCGAAGGTGAATGGTATAAAAAAGGGTCATGCACCATATAACTCATGGGAAGATCGTTGATGGAATCGATATAATCGACGCTCCCCTGGATGGGTTGCCAATCAAAGACCTAACATTTGATGTGGACTCTTTTGAAGAAAGAGCCACACAATCGAACAGCTCGAAACATCTGGTAGCTCTGAGAACTCTAACACCAGGAAAGACGTGTCAAAGAGTTAGACATTAAGCAAAAGATCATGCTAAAACTCTTCAGCAATCTAACAAAAGACTTCAGGACATCTACACCAAAAATCCATTGTCGTTTAGCGATTATGATATCTGGCTTTCACCGAGCAGACCTGGGTTCGATTCTCGACAATGGAATATTATTTTCTTATTTCATTTTATTTTTACAGTTTCTATCTTAGATTAAAGACTTTTATGAACTTCGTACCTTTGTTAGAGTTATGTTATAGATATTTGGTTCAATGTTAATAACTGGGGTTGAGGTGATTCAAATGATTAATGCGATAATCCAGTCGTTTTTGAGGTCTCTCTTGTTGAATGACATCATGGTTGAGATGAAATGTTAATAACTGGGGTTGAGGTGATTCAAATGGTTAATGCGATAATCCAGTCATTTTCGAGGTCTCTCTTGTTGAACTACATCATGGTTGAGATGAGCACCCGAGTGAGTTTGACAAGTTGGGTTATAGAGAACCACACCTCAAGCCAAGTTCATGTGGGCTTAACAAACTTAAAATCCAAGAACACAACCCCTTAAATGGAAACCGGGATGCTAAGGAATTAAAAAGCTTTGTTTTTTATGTAGAACAATACTTGAAGGTTACTGGAACTTGCTCATAGGACCTAAGAGTTACGTTAGTCGCAATGCATCTCATGGACGATGCAAAACTTTGGTAGCGCTCGAAGGTGAATGGTAAAAAGAAGGGTCATGCACCATAAACTCATAGGAAGATTGTTGATGGAATCGATGCAATCGACGCTCCTCTGGATGGGTTGCCAATCAAAGACCTGATGTTTGATGTTGACCCTTTTGAAGAAAGAGCCACACGATCGAAGAGCTCGAAAAGTCTCGGTAACTTTGAGAATTCTATCACACACATGAAAGAACGTGTCGAAGAGTTAGACATTACCCAAAACATCATAGTAAAACTTTTTAGCAATTAGACAAAAGACTCCAAGACAACTACACTTAAAATTCATTATTGTCCAACGGTTTGGATATTTGGCTTTCACATAGAAGATTCTGGTTTGATTATCTGAAATGGAATATTATTTTCTTATTTCTTTTTATTATATAGTTTCATCTTTTGTCACCAATTATATTTAAACATTACCTAAGTTTGAGAGGCACTTTAATGGTCAAGTTCAATAGTATCTTAGATTAAAAAACTTTTATGAACATCGTACCTATGTTAGTGTTTTGTTATAGATATTTGTTTCAATTTCAACAAGTGGGGTTGAGGTGATTCAAATTGTTAATGCGATAATCCGGCTATTTTTGAGGTCTCCCTTGTTGAACGGCATCATGGTTGAGATGAGCACCCGAGTGAGTTTGACAAGGAGACCCGAATTTAAACTTTACCTACGTTTGAGAGGCACTATAATGGTCAAGTTCAATGGTATTTTAGATTAAAAAAACTTTTATGAACTTTGTACCTTTGTTAGTGTTACTTTGTATCTTTGTTTGTATTACTTTGTACCTTTGTTAGTGCTATGTTATAGACATTTGGTCAAGTTCAACAAGTGGGGTTGAGGTGATTCAAATGGTTAATGTTACTTTATTTGATTCAAATTGTTAATGTGATAATCCAGTTGACCAGTTACTAGTTATTTTTAAGGTCTCTCTTATTGAATGCCAACAAGGCTGAAATGATTGAGATGAGCACCGATTGAGTTTGACAAAATTGAAATAAAATCAAATAAAATCACTCAAACAAATCAATAAAATTGAAAAAAAATTAGCCTTATGGCACTTCCTTCAACTCGAAGGGGTGGTAAACCAAGGATTCCTTCGCCCAAGACCCATGATCCAACTCCCAACATGGAAATGATAAGCTATAGAATCATTCGAAGAACCTCAATTAATTGGTTACAAACTCACATTACCAATCTCGACAACTGGACGTGTCGCTGACGTTAGAAGAACGACTGCAACAGAGCAGTCATGGGGATAGAAGATCTCGTTGAAGGATGATAGACCAAACGTAATCTTCAGCCTAACAAGCCAAGCTTTTGTAGAAGCAAGAACCTTTAATTAAAGAAATTAACACCTTCTCATACAAAATTTGGATAAACCAAGAGATAAAGCTAGAATTAGATTATGAGATACAAGAGTGAGAAGCAAGATAAAAAAGATTTGGAACCTTTTTCTAAATTGAGTCACTCCACAATTGAACTTGATCAAGGCTTGATTAAATAACTCAGATGCAATCTACCACAAGAATTGCATGAAACTTAAAAACGACAAAGATATGCTCAGATTTCTACAAGGGGAACCTCTCAACTTGAGAGATCAATTTCATTGATCACAAATATGCTTTTACATAATAATTTGTGGGTATTTATAGTCTCCCCACAAAAAAAAAATTAGTGCCCGTGATTTAGTCTCGATCTCTTTAAATCTCCACAAAAGACGAAGTCAATTTGAGCATTACAAACTTTATGAAATTAAAATAATAAATAAAGTTTTCTAACCACTATGAAATGATGCTTGCAACTTCATCCGCTACTTCAACCGTGCAAATATTTACTTTTGAATCTCCAAATGGTATTGACTCAAACGAATCAGCTAGTAACACATGAAATGATGGTTGAACCTAGCCTATCCAATTTTGTAGATGAAGTATGAATTCTTGTTAAATCTTCTTGGCCTTGGGTTGTGTAAAATGTCCAGTTGGAACACCGTGATTTTTATCATCATCCCCCTCTTCAAAAGGATTCGTCTTCGAATAAAAAAAATCATCACCTACATCAAAAGAACTCAACTCAGTAACATTGAAAGTAGAATGTACACCGTGATTCTTATCATCATCCCCCTCTTCAGGATTCGTCATCGAATCAGAAAAATCATCAGAACTCAACTTAGCAACATTGAAAGTAGAATGCATTGACAATTCTAAGGGAAGATCAATTTTATTGTTCAATAAAATGAGTTATTTTACTAAATGTCTTAGAGAGCATTTATAGTCAAATAAAGAATTAGGAATTCACGCTATCTTTAGATCTACAGAAACACTAATTTTCGCTATGCAGTGAACATGGATTAAAAACATAACTAATCACTAATTATAAAGAATTAGGAATTTAGGAATCGAGCTGATTCATTGAGATTTTAACAAGGAATAATGACTAATTTTTTATTGAATAGTCAGCTTTTGCGAAACAGGTGTGGTGAACATGGAGATCGAACACGTGACCTTCAAATCTTAAATTAGACACTCTCCAAACTGAGCTAACCCCACTAACATTAAAAATGAAAGTTTTTAAGTAAAGGTATTTTCGCTAATTAATTGAAATTTTAGAAAGAAATAATCACTAATTTTAAATTGAAGAGTCAAATTATGCAAGATCGAATATGAGACCTTTAGATCTTCAATCTAACGCTCTCTCAACTGAGCTATCCCCACTAACATTAAAAATGAAAATTCATCTGTAAAGGTATTTTCGCTAATTCATTTTAATTTTAAATAGAAATAATCACTCATTTTTAATAAGATATTCAAGTTATCCAACTTGTATAAGGTGTGGTGAACTAGAACACGTTAGGTATTTCCGATAATTCATTGAGATTTTAGAAAGGAATAACGATTAATTTTAGATTGAATAGTCGGGTTATGCAACTAGAATCAGGTGTGGTGAACGTGTTGATCAAACACGGGACCTTCAAATCTTTAGTCTGACGTTCTCCCAATAGAGCTATCCCTGCTAATATTAAAAATGAAAAGTCATAAGTAAAGGTACTTCCACTAATTCATTATATTTAAAAAAGAAATAATCAATAATTTTAGATTGAATAAGCAAGTTATGTTTTTAGATTGTATGGTCAGGTAATAAACTTGTATCAGGTGCGTTGAACGTGGATAAAACACGTGTGACCTTCAAATCTTCCGTCTAACAATCTCCCAACTGAGCTACTCTTGCTAACATAAAAAATGAATATTCATCATTAAAGGTATTCAGTACGCTTCTGGAAATTTAACAAAAGGAAATAGTATTAGACCGAGATGCCAGATTTAAATCTCGCTTCTGGAAAATTCAACAAAAGGCATTGGGTACGCAGTTATAGTACGACATTCCACCCAAAAATAGATGGTCAAACAGAAATGCTCAAGCAAATATTGGAAGACATGTTGAGGGTATATGTGAATGATTTTGCAGGAAGATGAGATAAGTACCTACCCCTTATGAAATTTGCTTATAATAATAGTTGCCAAGCCACCATACAAATGGCCACATACGAGGTTCTCTACGGACGAAGATTTCGATCCCCTATCGTTTAGGAAGAAGGGGGCAAACGACAACTATTGGGCAGTAGCTGGTGCAAATTACCAACGCCACAGTCCAGAAGATTAAAGCTAGGATACAAACCGCACAAAGCCGAGAGAAAAGCTATGTAGACCTAAGGCGCAAGGACATGGAATTGTAGGTAGGGGGTCATATATTCCTAAAAGTTCCACATGAGAGGGGTGCTCAGGTAGGGTAAAAAGGTAAGTTAAGCCCTAAGTTTATCCGTCCTTTTGAGACATTAGAAAGGATTGGATTTGTGGCCTATAGAATCGGGAAATGCCCAAATTTATCTGCAGTACGTAACATCTTTCATGTATCCATACTACGGAAGTATACCCTAGATCCTTCGCACGTACTGGCTCATGAAACTCTCTTCTTGAGAGATGACCTAACGTATAAAGAAGACCCGATTCAAATAATAGACAAGAAAGTCAAAAGATTGACAAACAAGGAAATCACTCTTGTTAAGGTCCTATGGAAGAATCATAAAGTAGAAGAAGCCCCTAGGGAAACAGAAGGCAAATAAGAACCTGGTACCCTGACCGATTTTAGAATAAGCACTGTCGATGACCGAAAGTTTTCAAAGGAGAGGAGAATTTGCAACACTCAAGGTCTCCAATAAGAGACCGTGTATAATCCCTACTAAGTTGTATCTAGAAGCAAAGGACAAGTACAATTGAAAAAACATTGAGAAAATGGTACTTTTTCTAACTTTTATAAACTTTCGGAATCATTCAATTTTTTATAGAACAATAATTACAAGGTGCTTAAAAAAGTAAGGCTCGATCGGAGAAGATTTTTCTGGCAGAAGATTATAAAAATCAATAATGAAATTATAGAAATTCTAGATGTTTCGATGGTATTGAAAAATCTGTCTATAAATTATGAATTAGGGTAGACTATTAGGGGCAAGAAGCAAGCTTAATCGAGTACCCAATCGAGAGATACATGTTTTTTGTTTTGGGGTATCGTGTTCATGGGTTTACCTCGAATTCGAGAACTATAGTCCACTATTCATTTCCAAACTTGTTCCTGCACCTTCTAAATAAATTTACCCATAAGTTTGGTGAAGAACAGAGGTCCTCAAAGTGCTAGTAGGTTTTCACACAAATCAGTCCATGTTAGGTTACCCTCTAATGTTTTCCTAAGCTAAAACCTCAACTCCTAAAGCCTATCCCAAGACATTATGTATAAACCTAGGTTCATCAATAATCCATGTACCAAGTACCTAGAACTATGTGAATAACATGCTAAATAAGTTGGTAGGATCCATACCCATAAGTAACCATTATCTGCCATTACGATGTGTACTAAAAGGCCCCTATTCCTCTTTAGGTAGGATATCCTGCAATATGTATCATGAGCTGGATGTTATGATAGGCCTACCTTTTCCATCAGCTAAACGAGATGTCCTGCACCACGATTTACCAGTAGGATTACATGATTATGACGACACCACTCATGTGTTCATGGGGAGAAAATTGAAGGTTATTTTAGGGGAAGGTTTTCAAGATCAGTATATGATACATGACACGATGACCTCTTAGTTATAAGATCCTGAAAACATAACAAGAAGTAATATCCTAGTTTAAGGTCGCGATTAAGACCCTATTAGTAGGCTACTTACTAAGTTTTACTCACTCCATGTTTATCATTTTTTTTCAAGTAACTAAGAGTTGGTCGTGGATGAGAGAAGACATTGGAGTGTGGCCATGGACTAACCTCTGTTCTTAAAATAATATTTTTTGTTCTTCTGTTGAGTCTGCTTCTTATTTTGTGTTTGTAAAGAGTATGTATATGTAACACCCCAAACATGAAGAAAATTACCTCCCATAAGAATAAGCCACTCATGAAACACCCAAAGGATAGAAAGGAAAAAAATTAAAGTTTTAAGAAAGAACAAGGGACTTAGTCAATTGAGTACCCTAACAAGTGATTTTTAAAAGGCCTTTTAAAAAGGATTGGAAAGGAAAAAGTAAATGAAAAGGGCAAAAAAGTCATTTTATCAATTATCAAAAATCTTTCCCGATTTGTAATTCCTTATCTAGAAGGAATCTCAAGATTCAAAATAAGGGGGAAATGATCAAAAAGCAATGAGGAATTTGTAGAAAAATTATGGATTTTTTTTCGAGAAAAATAATAATAAAATATTCGAAAAGTGGCAAATTACCAAAATACCCCTGAAAGAATGGATAATTAGAGAAATGCCACTCTAAACAGAATCAGAGCATCTACTGTGACCATCCGAGCAAAATCCTTCAAACTCAAATCTCAACTGTTGGATCTCCTCCAAATTTTGATATCACCTAGAACGAACACGCATGGATCATCACATCCAACGACTAGTATTCAAAGCCAAGGTCGGTAAGGCTATGATCAGAGTTGATATCTCCGAAAAATTATCCAGAGACTTCGATCTCTAAATAACGAAGATTCTAGAGCTCTCAATGTCGGTTTAAGCTCCTCCTATAAAGTCTGAAGTAGGAGCAACAATAGGAAATAAGAATCGAGAAAGGTTTATCCCCTAATCGAAGGCAATAAATGTTTAGATTATGGGTCTCCTACTCTCACATTTCTTCCAAATTCAAGAGCAATCCTCCACCATTTAACTTCAAACTTTTAAATAACAAAGATTCTGGAGCTCTCAATGTCGGTTTAAGCATCTCCTATAAAGTCTGAAGTAGGAGCAACAATACGAAATCAGTATCGAGAAAGGTTGATCCCCAATCGAAGGCAATGAGCGTTTAGATTATAGGTCTCCTACTCTTAGATTTCTTCCAAATTCGAGAGCAATCCTCCACCATTTCTCTTCAAACTTATTCCTACAGTTTCTCAACAAGATTACCAACAAGTTCTATGAAGGAATAGAGAGCTGAAAGTGCCTAGAAACCATTCCCCCAATTCAATCCGCCATTGAAGTACTTCAAGAAAAACTTGAAAATCCAATCCGAGGATACATGATGACTCGTCGAGCAAAAATGATTCCAATCAGTTTCTTCACCTCCAAGGAATGCTTCCATAGAAGACCACGAAGAAAAATAACCTCGAGAGCGTGCCGAATTGAAGGAAATAGGTTTCAAAATTAAATTGGGGATTTTTTGGGAGATCATTTATTTAAGGCACAAATGTCTCTGATGTGAAAGGCGCACCAATTCAATGAGATTTAAGTAACCATGAATAAGACAGATGATACAGCTTGTAAACGAAAAAAAGTCCATGACTCTTGTTATTTTCTTCCACTACAAACCTTCTAGCCTCGTGCACTTTTTTGTCATTGACATCCTTAATTGAAATTAGAATTGAAGGAAATACTTCTCCACAATTTATTATGGAACACCTTTGATAGACAGTTTCAACAGATTTACTTTGTCGAGGAATACTTTAACATTCGATATTTATAGTTGAACGCTACTTAAATTGATGAAGTGAAATCTTACAATAGAGGTTAATAAATCATTTGTCTATTAGAAGGGAGCTTGGAATTAAATTCTTTATAGTTGGGATAAGGGATGTTTTAGTCCAACCAAGTATACTTTTTAGTTTTAAAATAAATTAATTTTTTTAGTTTAAAATAAATTGATTTTTTAGTTTTAATTTTATTCAGAATAAATTAATTTTGATGTCGTGTTATGTATTTTAATAAAATTAACATTAACTTAATCAACAAAAATTTGTATTTTTTTTTAAATTATAAGCTAAATTAATAAAAATACCATTGAAATTTGCACTTTATCTAAAAAAAAATTATTCATAATTTTTTTTTTTAAAAATACTATTGAATTTTCAAAAAAAAAAAAAAAAAAAGCTTCAAAACTACTCTTTAACTTTCAAAAGTGTTTAAAAAAAGATAGATGAGGAGAAAATTGTGTTCATGGGGAGAAAATTGGAGGTTATTTTAGGGGAAGGTTTTCAAGATCAGTATAAGATCTTGAAAACATAACAAGAAGTAATATCCTAGCTTAAGGTCGCCATTAAGAACATACTAGTAGGCTGCTTACTAAGTTTTACTCACTCCATGTTTATCATTTTTTTTCAAGTAACTAAGAGTTGGTCGTGGATGAGAGAGGACTTTGGAGTGTGGGCCATAGACTAACCTCTGTTTTTAATCTAGTATTTTTTGTTATTCTTTTGAATCTACTTCTTATTTTGTGTTTGTAATGAGTATGTATATGTAACACCCCGAAAATGAAGGAAATTAGCTCTCATAAGAATAAGCCACTCATGAAAGACCCAAAGAATAGAAAGGAAAAAAATTAAAGTACTAAGCAAGAACAAGGGACTTAGTCAAGTCACTCTATGCCTAACAAGTGATTTCAAAGAGTTGCCTTTTGAAAAGAATTGGAAAGGAAAAAGTAAATGAAGTGGGCAAAAAAAAAGTCATTTTATCAATTATCAAGAATCTTTCCGGATTTGTATTTCTTATCTAGAAGGAATCTCAAGATTCAAAATAAGAGAAAAATGATAAAAAAAACAATTAGGAATTTGTAGAAAAATTATGATTGTTCGAGAAAAATAATTATAAAATATTCAAAAAGTGGAATATTACAAAAATACCCTGGAAGAATGGATAGTTACAGAAATGGCACTCTAATTAGAATCAAAGCATCTACCGTGACCATCCGAGCAAAATCCTTCGAACTCAAATCTCAACCGTCGGATCTCCTCCAAAATTTGATATGATCTAGAACGAACACGCACGGATCATCACATCCAACGACCAGTATTCAAAGCCAAGGTCGGTAAGGCTATGATCGGAGTTGATATCTCCGAAAAATTATCCAAAAACTTCGATCTCTAAATAACGAAGATTTTGGAGCTCTCAAGGTCGGTTTAAGCATCTTCTATAAAGTCTGAAATAGGAGCAACAATATAGAATGAGAATCGAGAAAGGTCGATCCCCCAATCCAAAGCAATGAGCGTTTAGATTATGAGTCTCCTACTCTCAGATTTTTTCCAAATTCGAGAGCAATCCTCCACCATTTCTCTTCAATCTTATTCCTACAGTTTCTCAACAAGATTACCCACAAGTTCTATGAAGGAATAGAGTGCTAAAAGTGCCTAGAAACCATTCCCCCAATTCAATCCGCCATTGAAGAACATCAAGAAAAACTTGAAAATCCAATCCGAGGATACATGATGACTCGTCGAGCAAAAATGATTCCAATCAGTTTCTGCACCTCCAAGGAATGCTTCCATAGAAGACCACGAAGAAAAATAACCTCGAGAGCATGCCGAATTGAAGGAAATAGGTTTCGAAATTAAATTGGGGATAAGAGTCGAATTCCTATCTACATTCTCTTTTCCTTCAAATTAAGGTTTCCTCTAGTTTCAGAGGAAGAAGTTGAGTAAATTTGATGAAGGAATCGAGAGCTGAAACGTCGTAGAACAAACTACCCACGAGATCGAAAGCTGGCGTTTCGAGTGAGTTGCATATCAAGAACGATTTCTAGAAGTTAAGGTCCTACACTCAAAGACGTTCCTCCAAAACCAATTCCTTTAGCTTGAAGATAAGATATGGAAGAGGTTCAATGAAGAAATAGGGCCTTGAAACCCCTAGAATCGGCTACCCAATAAGAAATCCTTTGTTTTATCTCCAACAATAAATCAGATTTTGCATGAACTTTGGAAGCGAATATCTTAGGCTACGATCCACGAGAAGGTATCAAATAATTCCCTAGCCCTTTCTTGTAACATCCATCTTTAAGTTTCATGAAGAAATCAAGGAGAGAAACGCTGTAAATGTGGCTGTACAAGCGGAGTTTCAGATGGCGGCAATGCGAAAAATGCACATCTTCTTCCTGTTTAGAGGAAGAAAACGATGATATGGCCAGTTCAATTGAACTGTCCAAGTCAACTCAAAATTTGACCTTTTCTCGAATTTTCTCAATTTTAACCCCATTCTAGACCGATTCTCGTAAAAAACATTATAGTTTCATAAACTAGACACAATAAGGAGTATGTGGAAGGAAATTTGAAGTAATTCAGATATTGGAAGCTCAAGAATGGAGGTCCCAAACGTCGACGACGAGACAAGTAGCCCCCTTGGACTCTTTGTTAAGAAATACTTGTAAAAATCGCTTGGATTTTCATATGAACCCTAAACCAAGTATGAATTAAGAATATATGAAAAAAAAACCCCAAAGAACCCTGAGTTAAGACCCTGAACCAATCAAATAGCTCAAGATTTAAGTAATGTTAAAATAACCCACTATCTGAGCTCCGCTGTCTATCAAATTTTAATACTCAGTATTTATAGCATGTTGAGGTTAGATATGAAATTTGGTGGTCATTGGATAAGGATAAGTAGGTAAACCAAGAAACGGTGTAAAATGACCTTAAGGGGTAAAAACTATATTATTTCAAACCCTCCATTGTTGCTTCTACTTTGCATGAAAATGCTTCCACTAAATCATGTTACTAACTAGTTGGTTTGTGTCTAGTTGATCTCTAGATGCTTAAAAGTATCTAATAAAACTTCTATGCAAGGAACTTTTCTGTATAAGTGATGTAAGACTTCAGGTTTATTATTAAGGAATTTTAAAGGAGTGATTTGATATATCATAGAGGACAAAAGATTTATTTGTTTCAAATATCTTATGTTGACCATTCTTTTTTTGTCAAGTATTTTGAATATTATCATTGTGAATTACTAATGCCGATTGAATCTCATTAATAACAATATCCCAAAACTCGGGTAAAGATGACATCAAAATTAATACTTTAATTTCATGTTCAAAATTTATTTCTACTTAACTCAGTTGACTTATAATCATAATAGTCACCCATACACAAATGTTTACAACCTTAAAAGGTAAATTTGTAAGGAGTACGCCAGAAAAGTGCTTAAAATAGTTTCAAAATATAGAAAAAAAAAATATATAGGGATTGGTCAAAGTCAACATTTGTTTTCTGGTTAGCATGGTACCATCAAAACTTGTTTATTTCTTTGAAATGTTTGAGTTTACAATTTACACATTTTCATTTAGAATGAAGCAAAATTAGTCTGGTTGTTAAATGTTGTCACGCTTAAAACTACCATAAAGGTATAATCGACCTATTATCCTTCCACCAATAGGAGCAAAAGGCAACGTTACTAAGTGAAACTAGTTTCATGTCATTTATTCAATAATAAGGGTGTTAGCATGCATTTGGAAATGAACTCATATTTAAAAAATTTAGATAAAATAGAAAAGAATTGTTATCTCAAAGATAATGATACTATGTGAAACTAGCCTCAAGATGCTTCCTTAACTCTTAGGGGCGGTAAACCAACGGTTCCTTCATCCAAGACCCATGGCCCAACTCCCAACATGCAAGGGATAATCTGGAGAATCATTCCAAGAACCCTAACGGATGGGTTACAAACTCACATTATCAAGCTCGACAACAAACAATGTCGCCGGCAAACTTATGAAGACTACATGAAATTATGAATATATTAATGTTGGATTTTTTTAATTTACCGATTTTTAAAATGTTAAATTATGTAAAATTACTGGCAAATAATAATATTTTAGAGAGATTTTCCTTTTTATTTAAGATTTTGATATTCAAAAAGCTAAAAAACAAGGAGATGAAATATTAATGATATTAATGGGTCATAGGTTGAAGAAGAGGAGTGAGTGAAAATAAAAAGGGAGATGATTTATGCAACTCACTAATAGTTAGAACCTTATACTATCGGAATCTCGAAATTCATTTATCATCTTTAAATACAAGATACACTAATTTTTATGAGATTTATTTATGAGATTTATCAGTTAAGCTAGAGACAATATACATTGATATTATTCATGCCAATTAAGGAATTATCCCATCTCAATTGAAAAATAAAATATCTATTTAGGAAGAAATAAAGTTAGCTTCTGTGTTTTTCTTGTATTATTTTTTCTTTCTACTATATTTAAGCCAAATCATTCCAGAGTTTTTTTTTCTAGGCTAGTATTACAAGAGATTTTTTTTCTTTTCAATTATTTTATTTTTTTAATTTTTACTAATAATGGAATTTTCATTTTTATTCAAATTTCAAAGAAAGAATTTGATTGGTATGATCCATGGATTACTCAAAACCAAAGTTCTAGATTAATATAGAACAACTTAGTATTTCTTCCTTAGTTCTCATCCAATCAAAAAAAAAATATTTTTTTTTATTGTTCAATGGGTTGAATTCTTAATTTATTATGAGATAATTAAAATCTTCCTTATAAATTTTTTCAATGAGTTCAAAATTATTACCCTAGGTTTAGTATTTTGATTAGAGATTCTTCTTTCTTATTCTTAATCAAATTTTTGAGTGGGCTTGACTTAGTTGAATCATGATTTATGTTGTCTTTCATTTTCTTTTCGTTTGTATGAAAAAATATATCGATCAATTACGATTCTTTCCTTTTCTATTTATTGTTTTCTTTTCTTTTTCAATGTTGGTTTAAGCTCCTCCTATAAAGTCTGAAGTAGGAGCAACAATACGGAATAAGAATCGAGAAAGGTCGATCCCCCAATTGAAGGCAATGAGCGTTTAGATTATAGGTCTCCTACTCTTAGATTTCTTCCAAATTCGAGAGCAATCCTCCACCATTTCTCTTCAAACTTAAGAGTCGAATTCCTCTCTATGATCTCTTTTCCTTCAAATTAAGGATTCCTCTAGCTTCGAAGGAAGAAGTTGAGTAAACTTGATGAAGGAATCGAGAGCTGAAACGTCGTAGAACAAACTACCCACGAGATCGAAAATCTGGCGTTTCGAGTGAGTTGCATACCGAGAACGATTTCTAGAAGTTAAGGTTCTACACTCAAAGACGTTCCTCCAAACCAATTCCTTTAGCTTGAAGATAAGATAGGAAGAGGTTCAATGAAGAAATAGGGTCTTGAAACCCCTAGAATCGGCTACCCAATAAGAAATCCTTTGTTTTATCTCCAACGATAAATCAGATTTTGGATGAACTTTGGAAGCGAATATCTTAGGCTACGATCCACGAGAAGGTATCAAATAAATCCCTAGCCCTTTCTTGTAACATCCATCTTTAAGTTTCACGAAGAAATCAAGGAATGAAACGCTGTAAATGGGCTGTACAAGCCGAGTTTCAGATGGCGGCGATGCGAAAAATGCACATCTTCTTCCTATTTTGAGGAAGAAAACGATGATACGGCCAGTTCAACTGAATTGTCCAAGTCAACTCAAAATTTGACCTTTTCTCTGGTTTTCTCAATTTTAACCCCATTCCAGACCGATTCTCATAAAAAACATTATGGTTTCATAAACTAGACACAATAAGGAGTATGTGGAAGGAAATTTGAAGTAATTCGGATACTGGAAGCTCAAGAATGGAGGTCCCAAACGTCGACGACGAGGCAAGTAGCCCCCTTGGACTCTTTGTTAATAAATACTTGTAGAAATCGCTTGGATTTTTATATGAACCCTAAACCAAGTATGAATTAAGGATATATGAAAGAAAAATCCAAACAACTGTGAGTTAAGACCCTGAACCAATCAAATAGCTCGAGGTTTAAATAACGTTAAAATAACCCAGTACATGAGTTCGCCTATCAAATTTTAATACTGAGCATATTATAGCATGTTGAGGTTAGATATGAAATTTGGGGGTCATTGGATAAGGATAAGGAGGTAAACCAAGAAACGGTGTAAAATGACCATAATGCCCCTATATTATTTCAATATTCACTCTAGAAACAAGGGTTAAAAACTATATTATTTCAAACCCTCCATGGTTGCTTCTACTTTGCATGAAAATGCTTCCACTAAATCATGTTACTAACTAGTTGGTTTGGGTTCGATTCAATTCTTGGGTCCACTAAATTGAAACGACACAGCTCAATTAAACTCTTGATAATATAAAAATCATAAGTTTCTTAAATTACATTAACTTAAACCCCTAATTTATTTTTAGAATGTTTAGGTTTGTGTCTAGTTGATCTCTAAATGCTTAAAAGTATCTAATAAGACTTCTTTTCAAATGAGTGATTTGATATATCATAGAGGACAAAATATTTATTTGTTTCAAATATCTTAGGTTGACCATTCTTTTTTGTCAAGTATTTTGAATATTATCATTGTGAATTACTAATGCCGATTGAATTTCATTAATAATAATATCCCAAAACTCGGGTAAAGATGACATCAAAATTAATACTTTAATTTCATGTTCAAAATTTATTTCCACTTAACTCAGTTGACTTATAATCATAATAGTCCTTACACAATTATTTACAAACTTAAAAGGTAAAATTAAAATTACAAGGAGTACAAGAGAAAAGTGCTTAAAATAGTTTTAAAATATAGAAAAAAAAGATAACAGGGATGGGTCAAAGTCAACATTTGGTTTCTAGTTAGCATGGTACGGTCAAAACTTATTTATTTCTTTGAAATGTTTGAGTTTACCATTTACATGTTTTCATTTTTCTACTTTTTTTTGCCTGCATTTAGAAATGAAGCAAAATTAGTCTGGTTGTCACGCTTAGACCTATTATCCTTCCACCAATAGGAGCAAAAGGCAACGTTACTATGTGAAACTAGTTTCACGTCATTAATTCAACAATAAGGGTGTTAGCATGCATTTAGAAATGAACCCATATTTAAAAAATTTAGATAAAATAGAAAAGAATTGTTATCTCAAAGATAATGATACTATGTGAAACTAGCCTCAAGATGCTTCCTTAACTCTTAGGGGCGGTAAACCAACGGTTCCTTCATCCAAGACCCATGGCCCAACTCCCAACATGCAAGGGATAATCTGGAGAATCATTCCAAGAACCCTAACATAGGGTTACAAACTCACATTATCAAGCTCGACAACAAACAATGTCGCCGGCAAACTTATGAAGACTACATGAAATTATGAATATATTAATGTTGGATTTTTTTAATTTACCGATTTTTAAAATGTTAAATTATGTAAAATTACTCCAAATAATAATATTTTAGAGAGATTTTCCTTTTTATTTAAGATTTTGATATTCAAAAAGCTAAAAAACAAGGAGATGAAATATTAATGATATTAATGGGTCATAGGTTGAAGAAGAGGAGTGAGTGAAAATAAAAAGGGAGATGATTTATGCAACTCACTAATAGTTAGAACCTTATACCACTCTTTTGTTAATGATAGCTTGGTTCTTGTCCGAGAATAGTGGCCCTTAGGTTCTAAGTACATGGTTCTATGTGGTGGAGGACTGTAATTATTCTTATTTCTTTTCCTTTAGACACTCGGTGGTTAGGAGCAAATCGAACAAAGTGTTCGTCCAAAATTTTTAAAAGGGCCAAACCAGATTCGAACTGGTGACCTCTTGATCTGCAGTCAAATGCTCTACCACTGAGCTATGAACCCATTTTTACTGTTTTGTAATTTGTATGGTATTATTAGAGGCTTTTGAATGAAATATGATAATTGATTCTCGGTCCTCTTTGACAATTTTAGATACCTCCATATCCGATATTTGATGCGTCACGTTTCACTATGAGATCTTCCCTTGGGTCAATAAGACTTAAGTCGAGAGTTTATTTGACTAATGATTTGATTTTTTTGGGTTGTAGAGATATCCTTTACAAATCAAGACTTTGTATTATTTTCAAGACAGTCAAAAAGACATTTGTAAATATGCCTGATATCTTGAAGGATTGAAGACACATAATTGAGAGAACCTAAATTTGAGACAAACTCAATGGACCATTGAATGGGTTTTATAAGGCTCAAATAAATTTAAAATCCGAGAAAGCAGATTTGAGTTTGATATTATTTGATTTTGGGTATGGACACAACTAGCTGATTTCTTTTGATTGCATTAATGAATGTATGTAGATGTTTAAAGTGTTCATCTTAATGGTTTTAGAAAATATCAACACATCATCAATATAAACTATTGATATTTTTTGAAAGAATTGAAAATATCATTCATAATCATCTGAAATTCGGATGGAGTGCTTTTTAGCCTAAATCGCATGACGTTCCTCACATATTTTCTAAACTGGACATTAAATGCTATTTTATATTTGTCCTTTTAGGAAGTTAGAATTCTTCGAAATCCCAATTTCATATCGAATTTTATAAAAATATTTGACTATAAATTCTTTTTATCAAATCATTTTTTATTTGGTTTGGATATCTTATTTATTCTGAAACCTTATTCAAAGGTTTGTAGTTAATTACCAGTATCAGAATTTCTGGTTTCTTTTCAACATGTTGTTAACCTAAAATGTCAGACACGACCACATGCTCTTTGAAGACCTTATCAGCTTCCTCTGCAAAATATCACCTAAAATTTCAAAGTATTTAGTGTTTGATGCTTTTTGACTTAACCCTAGGGTTCTATTTACGGTGAACTTGTGATAATTTTTGTCAAATTATATATTTGAATACCTAATACATTAAGATATAATATCTTATTTAAATAATATTAAAATGTCGTAGAATATCATAATATATGTTTAATTAATATGAATCTCATTCAAATTTTAAATATATATTTTTATTTAATATTTATGATACACATCAATTATTTTACTGTTTAACATATCAAATACCTTAATATGTTTTGATATTATACTTCAAGACTATAGGAACTTACTCAGAGGACTTGAGAGTTACGTTGGCCCACAATGCATCTCATGGACAATGCAAAACTATGGTGGTGCTCGAAGGTGAGTTGTATAAAAAACTAGTCATGCACCAAAAAATCATGGGAAGACCATTGATGGAATTGAAGCAATCGACGCTCCCCTGGATGGGTTTTCAATCAAAGACCTAATGTTTGATGTTGACTCTTTTGATGAAAGAGACACATGATCGAAGAACAAGAAATGTGGCGGTAGCTCTGAGAACTCTATTACACTCATAAAAAAATGTGTCGAAGAGTTAGACATTACATAGAAGATCTTGCTTTCATCGAGGAGACCCGAGTTTGATTCTCGACATGAAATTTTATTTTCTTATTTCTTTTATTTTATAGTTTCATATTTAAACTTTACCTAGGTTTTGAGAAGCATTATAATGGATGAGTTCAATAGTATCTTAAATTCAAAAGACTCTTATGAACTTGGTTTGAGAGTCACTATAATGATCAAGTTATCTTAGATTAAAAAGACTTTTATGAACTTTGAACCTTTAATAGGGTTATGTCATAGATATTTGGTTCAATTTCAACAAGTAAGGTTGAGGTGATTCAAATGGTTAATGTGATAATCCGGTCATTTTCAAGGTCTCTTTTGTTGAACGCCATCATGGCTGAGATGACTGAGATGAGCACCCAAGTGAGTTTGACAAGGAGGGTCGTAGAGAACCCCACCCCAAGCCAAGCTCATTTTGGGCTTAACAAACTTAAAATCCAAAAACACAAAACCCTCAAATGGGAACTCAGATTCTAAGGAAGTAAAAAACTTTATTTTTGACGTAGAACAATACTTGAAGATTACACGAACTTGCTCGTAGGACCTAAGAGTTACGTTGGCCACAATGCATCTCATGGACGATGGCGCTCGAAGGTGGATGATATAAAAAATGGGTCATGCACCATAAACTCATGGGAAGATCGTTGATGGAATCGATGCAATCGACGCTCCCCTGGATGGGTTGCCAATTAAAGACCTGAGGTTTGATGTTGACTCTTTTGAAGAAAAAACCAACGATTGAACACCTCAAAATGTCGCGGTAGCTCTAAGAACTCTACCATACGACCTGAGAGTTGAGGGTTACAAGAACTTTCTCATACGACCTGAGAGTTACGTTAGCTGCAATGCATCTCATGGATGATGCAACACTATGATAGTGCTCGAAGGTGAATGGTATATAAAATGGGTCATGCACCATAAACTCATGGGAAGATCGTTGATGGAATCGATGCAATCAATGCTCCCCGGATGGGTTGCCAATCAAAGACCTAACATTTGATGTTGACTCTTCTGAAGAAAGAGCCACATAATCGAACAGCTCGAAGCATCCTGGTAGCTCTGAGAACTCTAACACACACAAGGAAGAATGTGTCGAAGAGTTAGACATTAAGCAAAAGATCATGTTAAAACTCTTCAGCGATCTGACAAAAGACTTCAGGACATTCTCACCAAAAATCCATTGTCATCTAGAGGTTAGGATATCTGGCTTTCATTGAGGAGACTTGGGTTCGATTCCTGTCAATGAATTATTATTTTTCTTATTTCATTTTATTTTACAGTTTCTATCTTAGATTAAAAAGACTTTTATGAACTTGGTACCTTTGTTAGAGTTATGTTATAGATATTTGGTACAATTTCAACAAGTGGGGTTGAGATGATTCAAATGGTTAATGCGATAA
This sequence comes from Cucurbita maxima, assembly GCF_002738345.1. Lineage (NCBI taxonomy): Eukaryota > Viridiplantae > Streptophyta > Magnoliopsida > Cucurbitales > Cucurbitaceae > Cucurbita > Cucurbita maxima. The sequence continues at coordinate 93,204 of NW_019272132.1, read as the reverse complement.
TCCAGTCGTTTTCGAGGTCTCTCTTGTTGAACGACATCATGGTTGAGATGAGCAGGTGATTCAAATGGTTAATGCGATAATCCAGTCGTTTTCGCGGTCTCTCTTATTGAACGACATCATGGTTGAGATGAGCACCCGAGTGAGTTTGACAAGTTGGGCTGTAGAAAACCACAGCTCAAGCCAAGTTCATGTGGCCTTAAAAAACTTAAAATCCAAGAACACAACCCCTTAAATGGAAACCGGGATGCTAAGGAATTAAAAAGATTTATTTTTGACGTAGAACAATACTCGAAGATTACTGGAACTTGCTCATAGAACCTAAGAGTTACGTTGGTCGCAATGCATCTCATGGACGATACAAAACTATGGTGGCGCTCGAAGGTGAATGGTAAAAAAAAAGGGTCATGCACCATAAACTCATGGGAAGACTGTTGATGGAATCAATGCAATCGACGCTCCTCTAGATGGGTTGCCAATCAAGGACTCGATGTTTGTTGTTGATCCTTTTGAAGAAAGCGCCAAACGATCGAACAGCTCGAATAGTCTCGGTAACTCTGAGAATTCTATCACACACATGAAAGGACGTGTCGAAGAGTTAGACATTACCCAAAACATTATAGTAAAACTCATTAACGATTAGACAAAAGACTCCAAGACAACTACACTTAAAATTCATTGTTGTCCTACAGTTTGTATATTTTGCTTTCACATAGGAGATTCTGTTATAGTTTCATCTTTTGTCACCAATTATATTTAAACTTTGCCTAAGTTTGAGAGGCACTTTAATGGTCAAGTTCAATAGTATCTTAGATTAAAAAGACTTTTATGAACATCGTACCTATGTTAGTGTTATGTTATAGATATTTGTTTCAATTTCAACAAGTGGGGTTGAGGTGATTCAAATTGTTAATGCGATAATCCGGCTATTTTTTAGGTCTCTCTTGTGAAACGCCATCATGGTTGAGATGAGCACCCGAGTGAGTTTGACAAGGAGACTCGAATTTAAACTTTACCTACGTTTGAGAGGCACTATAATGGTCAAGTTCAATGGTATTTTAGATTAAAAAAACCTTTTATGAACTTTGTACCTTTGTTAGTGTTACTTTGTACCTTTGTTTGTATTAATTTGTACGTTTGTTAGTGCTATGTTATAGACATTTGGTCAAGTTCAACAAGTGGGGTTAAGGTGATTCAAATGGTTAATGTCACTTTATTTGATTCAAATTGTTAATGTGATAATCCAGTTGAACAGTTACCAGTTATTTCCAAGGTCTCTCTTATTGAACGCCAACAAGGCTGAAATGATTGAGGTGAGCACCCGAGTGAGTTTGACAAATTGAAATAAAATCAAATAAAATCACTCAAACAAATCAATAAAATTGAAAAAAAACTAGCCTTTTGACACTTCCTTCAACTCGAAGCGGCGGTAAACCAAGGATTCCTTCGCACAAGACCCATGATCCAACTCCCAACATGGAAATGATAAGTTATAGAATCATTCCAAGAACCTCAATGGATGGGTTAAAAACTCACATTACCAATCTCGACAACTGGATGTGTCACCTGCGTTAGAAGAACGACCGCATCAGAGCAAGTCATGGGGATAGAAGATCCCGTTGAAGGATGATAGACCAACCGTAATCTTCAGCCCAACGAGCCAAGCTTTTGTAGAAGCAAGAACCCTTGTATTAAAGAAATTAACACCTTCTTATACAAAATTTGGATAAACCAAGATATAAAGCTAGAATTAGATTATGAGATCCAAGAGTGAGAAGCAAGATTTGAAACCTTTTTCTAAATTGAGTCACTTTACAATCGAACTTGATCAAGGCTTGATTGAATAACTCAGATGCAATCTACCACAAGAATTGCATGAAACTTAAAAACGACAAAGATATGCTAAGATTTCTATAAGGGGAACCTCTCAACTTAAGAGATCAATTTCATTGATCACAAATATGTTTTTACATAATAATTTGTGGGTATTTATAGTCTCCCCACAAAAAATGTTCGTGCCCGTGATTTAATCTCGATCCTTTAAATCTCCACAGAAGACGAAGTCAATTTGAGCATTACAAACTTTATGAAACTAAAATAATAAATAAATTTTTCTAACCACTCATGAAATGATGCTTGCAACTTCATCCGCTACTTCAACCGTTCAAATATTTACTTATGAAATGACGGTTGAACCTAGCCTATCCAATTTTGTAGATGAAGTATGAATGCTTGTTGAATGTTCTTGGCCTTGGGTTGTGTAATAGGTCCAGTTGGAATACCGTGATTCTTATCATCATTCCCCTCTTCAAAAGGATTCGTCCTCGAATCAGAAAAATCATCACCTACATCAAAAGAACTCAACTCAGTAACATTGAAAGTAGAATGTACACCGTGATTCTTATCATCATCCCCCTTTTCAGGATTCGTCCTCGAATCAGAAAAATCATCACCTACATCAAAGGGACTCAACTTAGCAACATTGAAAGTAGAATGTATTGACAATTCTGTAGGAAGATCAATTTTATTGTTCCAAGCAATAAAATGAGTCATTTTACTAAATGTCTTACCGAGCATTTATAGTCAAATAAACAATTCTTTGAAGGCTCCCTCATACGAACCCATCCAAAATAATCACACCTGTGGCCGCATCTCCTGACTTTAAACTGCTAGTCTAAACATGGTTTCGTCACCAAAGCTTTAGAGTTTAATCTATCTTTACAAAAATATTTTGTAAAATATTTTTCTCTTAATTTATAATTAGTAATCAAAAGTAATAATTAGGTACAAATTTGGTTTAGAATTCAAAACTTTCAAATCTTGTTGTTCCTTAACCAGATTCAAACCAGATTCTTGAACTCCTTGTACCTTAAATAAAGTTGGTCTCCTCTAATAAATAGGAATTTCTCTTAAGATCATTAAATTCTTATAGACTCTAGGCTCAATATCATTAATACAATTATGCTTTATCTTAAACACGCCAAACATGAAACTAAAGTGCGTTCAATTTAACTCCATTTTATTGTCATCTTGAATGATGTTTAGGGTATATTCTTGATTTACCTTAAAGCTCTTGTGACATGACAGTTCATATTAGTTAAACTTTCTGCAAAATCACAAGTTAAAAAACAACAACGATGAACCTAGGTCTATTAGTCATTTCAAAGACAATTTCTTTCTCCATCTTATCGATAATAATAGTTCAACTAAATCCATATTATGCAAAGAAACAAGTTTACGACTCATAAACACAGCTACCTAAATTATGTCCTAAAAATTTGAAAACATAAGTTATAGTTGATAATTACACAAAAATTTCCCTAAATTTATGAATTCGTGTCCAATTAGTTAATCCTAAAGATGGTAACTAGCATATAGTAATTGAAACTCCACATGAAGTAATTTAAAGTTCCCCAAAGTTTATCTCATCTTCAATGAAACATGAATTGCATTGAAGTTCATGAAATGCTTATAGACTCCAACTCTGAGTACTATTAATGTGTTTCATTGAGTTTGTCATAAATGAAACTAAGGTACATTCAATACAACTTTATTTTCTTGTCATACGAGACAAAATGGAAAAATTAAATCAAACAAACGGATGAACTGAACTGAATCAATCCATCCCAAATTGATTTATTTATTTTTTTTTTTTTGTTGGGTTGTTGGTTTATTTGATAACCCTTTTATATTATAACAATGCGCTCCAACTACTAAGAGAAAATATATTTGTGTAAAAGCTAAAAATATTTGATGTTCAAGAAAAGGCATTTGGTTTAGTGGTGTGATTCTCATTTGGGAAATGCCCCTATGTCTAAATCTTTTCTTATCAAAGGACTTCATATTCAACATCAACCTAACTTCATATTCGACATTTTATACTTACCATCATGCTCTTAATACTCATAGTCTTTCTTAACATCTCATCCCTAGGCTTTATTCTCCAAGACACATTATTTTATACTTACCATCACGCTCTTAGTACTCATAGTCTTTCTTAACATCCCATCCCAAGGCTTTATTCTCTAAGACATATCATTTTATGCTTACCATCATGCTCTTAATACTCATAGTCTTTCTTAACATCCCATCCCAAGGCTTTATTCTCCAAGACACATCATTTTATACTTACCATCATGCTCTTAATACTCAAAGTCTTTCTTAACATCCCATCCCAAGGCTTTATTCTCCCAAACACATTCTACATCTAAGGCCTTCATGTGTTTCCTGCAATACAACAAAATACGACCTTAATACACAGGCCTAAGGCTTCATACATACGTTTCAAGTGGTAAAACAAGGGCATTTGGTCTAGTGGTATGATTCTTGCTTTGGGTGTGAGAGGTCTCGAGTTTGATTCTCAAAATGCCCCTTCAAGAGATTGTAGTACGAATTGTGGGGATGTAGCTCAGATAGTAGAGCACTCACTTCTGATGTGGAAAGTTACGAGGTTGATACATTGCATCTCCAAAATGAATCAATCACTAAATATATTATTTCTTTTCAATTTTTTCTTATTTACGACATAATGAGCCAGGATAATTTTTCATGTCACTATTTTGAAAATTACTTCTTTTCAATTTTTTCTTATTCATGACATGTTGAGTACCGATATTTCTTCATTTTCACTATTATTGATGATGGAAAATTTAGGATTTTGTGATGCAAGAATTGTAGGGATGTAGCTTCGCTTAGCATGCGAGAGGTATGGGGATCCATACCTCGCATCTTCAAAAGAAACTATTTTATTATTAATATTTTATTTCTATTCAATATTTCCTTATTTATGACATAATATGCAGATATACTTTTTCATTTTCACAATTATGATGAAGGGGCATTTAGGGTGTTCATTTCCCATGTGGAAAGTATGGGAATCATTACCTTGCATCTTCAATTGAATCGATTACTAAATATATTATTTCTTTTCAATTTTTTCTTATCTTTTCAATATTTTCTTATTTAGGACATAATGAGCTGGGATAGTTTTTCATTTTCACTATTACAGATGACGAGATGCTTAGGACTTTATGATATAAGAATTGTGGGGATATAGTTTAGATGGTAGAGCGCTTGCTTTGCATGCAAGAGATATGGGGATCGATACCTTGCATTTCTAGATTTTCTTCATTTTCATTATTATTGATGATGGGAAGTTTAGGGTTCTATGATGTAATATTTTATTTCTATTCAATTTTTTCTTATTTATGACATAATGAGTAGCGATATTTTTTCATTTTCACTATTATTCACGACGAATCATTTATGTTTTTGTGACGTAAAAATTGTGAAGATGTAGCTTAGACGGTAGAGCGCTCGCTTTGCATGCCAGTTGTACGGAGATTGATAACCTGCATCTCCAAAAAAAAGTATTTAATTTGTTATAATGTTTTTTCATTTTCACAATTATCGATGCCCCGCATCACCAAAACAAACTATTTGTTATTAATATTTTGATATTTTTTTATTTTCACTATTATTGATGATGGGACATTTAGGGTTTTAGGATGTTAAAATCATGGGTATGTAGCTCAGATGGTAGAGCGCTCGCTTTGCATGTGAGAGGTACGAGGATCGATACCCTCCTTATTCATGACCTTGTTGTGTAGCAAAAATTGTGGGGATCGATACCACCCCGCATCTTCAAATACTTCTATAACAATAATATAAAATTTGGGAACAAATATCACAATAATATAAAATTATGAGACTGAAAAGACCGTTCACCACAACTCAATTTGGAACACTTTTATAGATAGTTTCAACAAACTTACTTTGCTCGTGAATACTTTGGAGTTCGATATTTATAGTTGTGGAGAACGCTATTTAAATTGATATGATCGAATCTTACAACAAAGTCTTCGAATCAAATTCTTTAGTTTGGACAATGATTCTTTATTAAATAGGTAATCTTAAATTATATCTAAAAATATATAAGGTTTTTTTTTTTATATACATTTACTAGAACAAAACAATGATTCAAGAAGATGTCATTCATGTCATGTTTTAATTTTTATTCTTTCTTATTTCTCAAAGATTAAAAAAAAAAAAAAAGTTATCCTCTCTCGCATATGGTTCGTTATTTGATTATTTTCTCTTGAGTGTATTTTAAGTGAAACACATTCTCTACCCAAGTAATTGCAAGATGCAAGCTTCACACTAAGAGGAATCAAAGTCTCAAGTATCAACGTCCTCAAGTGTCAATTTTTATTCTCCATCTCAACATAAATTAAACTTATTTTTGTGAAAATATCTATTTATAAAAGCAAAATATCTCAGAGTCACAAAAATAAAAATGAGATATAGATACGAGACATAAATATGATACCAAATAGATATGGTAACATGTCATTTGTAAAAAACTAGGACACCGATGTGATAACGATACATTAATTAAAAAGAATTATTTCAAAAAATTTATCAATTTTATATTAGAAATAAATTCATATAAATAAGTTTATATGTTTGTATACTTAAAAAAAAGCTTAAGGTACGTTTCACTCTCAAAATATATTCAAACTCAAGGGTATGATACGAAATGCTGGATTATAAATTTGTAATGCATCCATTATATTAACAAGTGTTCAGTACATGCCCAACACGTGTCAGATTAGTGAAACTAAGTTATTCTCATGCTTTCTTTACACCTATTTAAAGTAGTTTGAAAACTAGCACGTCAAATATTATAATTGACTAACTACAACTTTAATTTTGTCCTTTAAGGATGGTTTTGACCAAAGAGAAATAAAATCCTTAATTTAATACATGGTTGCAAAGATGAACATGAGAATGAGTTATTCTCATATGGAAAGAGATTTAACAATAAGTTATATCTCATATCCTCTCTTAACGAATTATTTAGTTTTATTTAGTATGTTTCAGAAAGATACGTCCATCAATAGCAAAAAAATAAAAAAAAAATAAATAGAATAGATTAAATTAGCCAAAAGTAATGGATAACATAATTTAAAAAAAAAAACATAAAGGAAGAATTGATTAAATAGGCTAATTACTAAAATAATAAAAAAAAAATGTAACAAAAACACAAAAGGAAGATTAGGAACACAAGTAAAAAAAAAAAAAAACACAAACAGCCAAAAATCAAGATTTGAAAAGTGTTAAACAGATTTGATATATAGACATTTCAAGACTTTACTAGTGCAATATTCCCATGAAATCTAACACTAGAGCATCATAAAATTTAGAGAAATGATTGAAATAGTGAATGGGTCCTTGACGATAGTCGACCGCTATACTCTTGTTTAGGATGAAGTGATGATTATCGTCAATATGAGTTGTGTCAATAGATCAAGCGATCCATTTGTTGAGAGTACTGTAAGAGGCACACAAGTAAGAATGTTGGATATAACTACTCTTTCACATCAGAGGGATGAGTCTCATAGATCCAACTACAATATCAAAGAAACTTCGGGTGGTAGTGATTTCTTGCATTGATGTCTCCGTGGTATCCCAGAAACATGTAACATGATTTTTCTTGCTCAAATATAGCTTCTTAAAACTTCACTTTTGAGTAATCCAGGAAGGCTACTTAATTTGCAGCCTCTAGTGAAGATGATCACTCTGAGGTGGGTTTGTTAGTGAAGATGCAATTATATAATCACGGTTTTATATCAATCGTTCCATTTATATCTATAAATGAAATTTGTGGTGTATTTTTTAGAAATTCAACAATAATCATATGTTATTCGGTTACAATTCTAAAGAAATTCAACTTTCGACCTTTTGTGAATGCTCAAAGCTACTTGCAAAGTATTGTCGATTATGATCCATAATACTCACCGGCTCGAAATTGAGGTTTGTTCATGTTTGAAATTGTGACAAACCAGAAGACAAGATGCTTATTAATATTGTTTGTGATTGTTGTTGTGAATTCTTCATCTTTGAATACATATTTTGGTTGGTTCATGAATTTTTCCATCTTTTAAAAATATTATTTTTTTAGTTCGAGCCGAATTTCATAATAGGCGATTGAATCTCAATATTGCAATATTTTAAGTTACTTTTAAAATTAAAGGTCCATGAATAAACTAATTACTACAAGTTCTTTTTATGCATCTTATTTTGATCTAGCACATAAAGTAATTACTGAGTTTGACAAAATTGAAATAAAATCAAATAAAATCACTCAAACAAATCAATAAAATTGAAAAACAATTAGCCTTATGACACTTCCTTCAACTCCAAGGGGCGGTAAACCAAGGATTCCTTCGCCCAAGACCCATGATCCAACTCCCAACATGGAATTGAGAAGCTATAGAATCATTCCAAGAACCTCAATGGATGGGTTACAAACTCACATTACCAATCTCAACAACTGGACGTGTCACCGGCGTTAGAAGAACGACTGCATCAGAGCAAGTCCATGAGGATAGAAGATCCCGTTGAAGGATGATAGACCAACCGTAATCTTCAGCCCAACGAGCCAAGCTTTTGGGATAGAAGATCCCGTTGAAGGATGATAGACCAACCGTAATCTTCAGCCCAACGAGCCAAGCTTTTGTAGAAGCAAGAACCCTTGTATTAAAGAAATTAACATCTTCTGATACAAAATTTGGATAAATCGAGAGATAAAGCTAGAATTAGATTATGAGATTCAAGAGTGAGAAGCAAGATTTGGAACCTTTTTCAAAATTGAGTCACTCCACAATCGAACTTGATCAAGGCTTGACTAAATAACTCAGATGCAATCTACCACAAGAATTGCATCAAACATAAAAACGACAAAGATATGTTCAGATTTCTATAAGGGGGAACGTCTCAACTTAAGAGATCAATTTCATTGATCACAAATATGCTTTTACATAATAATTTGTGGGTATTTATAGTCTCCCCACAAAAAAAAAAATAGTGCCCGTGATTTAATCTCGATCCCTTTAAATCTCCACAGAAGACCAAGTCAATTTGAGCATTACAAACTTTATGAAATTAATTATAAATAAAGTTTTCTAACCACTCATGAAATGATGCTTGCAACTTCATCCGCTACTTCAACCGTGCAAATATTTACTTATGAAATGACGGTTGAACCTAGCCTATCCAATTTTGTAGATGAAGTATGAATGCTTGTTGAATGTTCTTGGCCTTGGGTTGTGTAATAGGTCCAGTTGGAACACTGTGATTCTTATCATCATCCCCCTCTTCAAGAGAATTCGTCCTCGAATCAGAAAAATCATCACCTACATCAAAAGAACTCAACTCAGTAACATTGAAAGTAGAATGTACACCATGATTTTTATCATCATCCCCCTCTTCAGGATTCGTCCTCGAATCAGAAAAATCATCACCTACATCAAAGAGACTCAACTTAGCAACATTCAAAGTATAATGTATTGACAATTCTATGGGAAGATCAATTTTATTGTTCCATGCAATCAAATGAGTCATTTTACTAAATGTCTTTCGGAGCATTTATAGTCAAATAAAGAATTAGGAATCCACGCTATCTTTAGATCTACAGACTCACTCGCAATTGAATTGAGCTATCTATGGTTAACATTATAATGAAAGTTCATCAGTAAAATTATTTACGCTAATTCATTGAAACTTTAAAAAGAAATCATCTCTAAATTTAGATAAGATAGTAAGTTATACTAAGTGAATCAGGTGTGGTGAAGGTCGAACAAACACGTGACCTTCAAATCTTCAATATTACGCTCTCCCAACTAAGTTATCCCTATTAACATTGAAAATGAAAATTTGGAAATTTTAAAAAGAAATAATCACTAAATTTAGATTATATAGTAATTTTAAAAAGAAATAATCACTAATTTTAGATTGAATATTCGAGTTATGCAAGTTAGTCAACTTGAATTAGGTGCGGTGAACGTGGATCAAACACGTGACTTTTAGATCTTCACTGGTGCTTTCCAAACTGAGCTATCCTGCTAACATTAAAAATAAAAATTCATCGGTAATTTTAGATTGAATATTCGAGTTATGCAACTTAGTCAACTTGAAACGTGGATCAAACACGTGCTTTTAGATCTTCACTGGTGCTCTCCAAACTAAGTTATCCTGCTAACATTAAAAATAAAAATTCATCGGTAATTTTAGATTGAATATTCGAGTTATGCAACTTAGTCAACTTGAATCTCCCGCTAACATTAAAAATAAAAATTCATTAGTAAAAGTCAAGTAATTTTAAAAAGAAATAATCACTAATTTTAGAGTGAATATTCAGGTTATGTAAGTTAGTCAACTTGAATCTACAGCTAACATTAAAAATAAAAATATTTTCACTACTTCATAAAAATATTTTCATTACTTCATTGAGATTTTAAAAAATTGAATAGTCAGGAGTCTGTGACTTGAATCAGGTGCGGTGAACGTGGATCAAACAATGTGACCTTCAGATTTTCAGTCTGACGCTCTCAAAACTGAGTTATCCTCACTAATATTTGAAAAAAAAAATCATAAGTAAAGGTATTTCCGCTAATTCATTATATTTTAAAAATAAATAATCACTAATTTTAGATTGAATAAAGTTATGCAACTTAATAGACTTATGCAACATAAACCAAGTGCGGTGAACATTGATTAAACATGTAACCTTGAGATATTCATTCCCAACTAAGCTATTCCCGCGAACATTAAAAATCAAAATTCATGTGTAAGGGTATTTCCGCTAATTCATTATTCATTGAAATTTTAAAAATAAATAATAACCTTCAAATCTTTAGTTTGACACTCTCCCAACTGAGCTATCCCCGCTAAGATTAAAAATAAAAATTCATAAGTAAAGCTATTTCCACTAATTCATTATATTTTAAGAAGAATTTATAATCAACTAAACTATAAGATATAATGAATGTCGATCAAACACAAGACCTTCCAATATTCAATCTGATGCTCTCCCAACTAAGCCATTCCAGATAACATAAAAAAATGAATGAACATGGATCGAACACATGACCTTCAAATCTTCAGTCTGGGCCTCTCCCAACTGAGCTATCCCCGCAATCATTAGAAATAAAAATTCATCAGTATAGGTATTTTAGCTGATTCATTGAGATTTTAAAAAAAAATAATGACTAATTTTCTATTGAATAGTCAGGTTAACATGGAGATCGAACACGTGACCTTCAAATATTAAATTTGACTCTCTCCAAACTGAGCTATCCCTGCTAACATTAAAAATGAAAATTTTTTAGTAAAAGTATTTATGCTAATTAATTGAAATTTTAGAAAGAAATAATCACTAGTTTTAAATTGAATAGTCAAATTATGCAAGATTGAACACGAGACCTTTAGATCTTCAATCTAATGCTCTCTCAACTGAGCTATCCACACTAACATTAAAAATGAAAATTCATCAGTAAAGGTATTTTCGCTAATTCATTTTAATTTTAAATAGAAATAATCACTAATTTTTAATAAGATATTCAAGTTATCCAACTTGTATAAGGTGCGGTGAGCTAGAACACGTTAGGTATTTTCGATAATTCATTGAGATTTCAGAAAGGAATAATGACTAATTTTAGATTGAATAGCGGGTTATGCAACTAGAATCAGGTGCGGTGAACGTGGATAACAAACACGTGACCTTCAAATCTTCAGTCTGATGCTCTCCCAACAAAGCTATCCCCGCTAATATTAAAAATGAAAATTCATAAGTAAAGATACTTCCGCTAATTCATTATATTTAAAAAAGAAATAATCACTAATTTTAGATTGAATAAGCAAGTTGTGTTTTTAGTTTGTATAGTCAGGTAATAAACTTGTATTAGGTGCGTTGAACGTGGATAAAACACGTGTGACCTTCAAATCTTTCGTCTAACAATCTCCCAACTAAGCTACTCTTGCTAACATTAAAAATGAATATTCATCAGTAAAGGTATTGGGTACGCTTCTGGAAATTCAACAAAAGGCAATAGTATTAGACCGAGATGCCAGATTTAAATCTCGTTTCTGAAAAATTCAACAAAAGGCATTGGGTACGCAGTTATAGTACGACATTCCACCCATAAACAGATGATCAAACAGAAATGCTCAAGCAAATATTGGAAGAAATGTTGAGGGCATATGTGATCGATTTAGCAGGAAGCTGGGATAAGTACCTACCCCTTATGAAATTCTCTTATAATAATAGTTGCCAAGCAACCATAAAAATGACCACATATGAGGTTCTCTACGGACGAAGATTTTGATCCCCTATCTTTTGGGAAGAAGGGGGGCAAACGAGAACTATTAAACCAGAGCTATGCAAATTACCAACGCCGCAGTCTAGAAGATTAAAGCTAGGATACAAACCGCACAAAGCCGAGAGAAAAGCTATGCAGATCTAAGGCGCAAGGACATGGAATTGTTGGTAGGGGATCATATATTCCTAAAGGTAGCACCCCATGAGAGGGGTGCTCAGGTAGGGTAAAGAGGGGAAGCTAAGCCCTAGGTTTATCCATCTCTTTGAGATATTAGAAAGGATTGGATCTAGAATCGGGCAATGCCCAAATTTGTCTGTAGTACGTAATACCTTTCATGTATCCATACTACGGAAGTATACCCTAGATCCTTCCCACGTACTGGCTCATGAAACTCTCTTCTTGAGAGATGACCTAACGAATAAAGAAGACACGATTCAAATAATAGAAAAGAAAGTCAAAAGATTGAGAAACAAGAAAATCGCTCTTGTTAAGGTCCTATGGAAGAATCATAGAGTAGAAGAAGCCACTTGGGAAACAGAAGGCAAATAAGAATCTTGTACCCTGGCCTATTTTAGAATAATCACTTTCGATGACCGAAAGTTTTCAAAGGAGAAGAGAATTTGCAACACTCAAGGTCTCCAATAAGAGACCGTGTATAATTCCTACTAAGTTGTATCTAGAAGCAAAGAACAAGTAGAATTAAACATTGAGAAGATGGTACTTTTTCTAATTTTTATAAACTTCCCGAATCATTAAATTTTTTATAGAATAATAATTACAAAGGGCTTAAAAAAGGAAGGCTCCGATCCGAGAAGACATTTCTGGCAGAAGATTCAAAAAAATCAAGAATGAAATTATAGAAATTCTAGATGTTTCAATGGTAGTGGAAAATTCGTCTATAAATTATGAATTAGGGTAGACTATTAGGGGCAAGAATCAAGCTTAATCGAGTACCCAATCGAGAGATACAAGTTTTTTGTTTTGGGGTATCGTGTTCATGGGTTTACCTCGAATTCGAGAACTAGTCCACTGTTCATTTCCAAACTTGTTCCTGCACCATCTAAATAAGTTTACCCATAAGTTTGGTGAAGGAAAGAGGTCCTCAAAGTCCTAGTAGGTTTTCCCACGAACCATGTTAGGTTACCCTCTAATGTTTTCCTAAGCTAAAACCTCAACTCTTAAAGCCTAACCCAAGACATTATGTATAAACCTAAGTTGATCAATAATCCATGTACCAAGTACATAGAACTATGTGAATAACGTGCTAAATAAGTTGCTAGGATCCATACCCATAAGTAACCATTATTTGCCCATAAGTTCTTCTTTTGAGTCTCCTTCTTATTTTGTGTTTGTAACGAGTTTGTATATGTAACACCCCAAACATGAAGAAAAATTAGATCCCGTAAGAATAAGCCACTCATGAAAGACCCAAAGGATAGAAAGGAAAAAAATTAAAGTTTTAAGCAAGAACAAGGACTTAGTCAATTGAGTATCCTAACAAGTGATTTTTAAAAGGCCTTTTAAAAAGGATTGGAAACGAAAAAGTAAATGAAAAGGGCAAAAAAGTCATTTTATCAATTATAAAAAATCTTTCCCGATTTGTAATTCCTTATGTAGAAGGAATCTCAAGATTCAAAAATAAGGGGGAAATGAACAAAAAAACAATGAGGAATTTGTAGAAATATTATGGATTTTTCGAGAAAAATAATAATAAAATATTCGAAATGTGGAAAATTACCAAAATACCCCTGAAAGAATGGATAATTAGAGAAATGCCACTCCTATTAGAATCAGAGCATCTACCGTGACCATCCGAGCAAAATCCATCAAACTCAAATCTCAACCGTTGGATCTCCTCCAAAATTTGATATGATCTCAATGAACACGCACGGATCATCACATCCAACGACTAGTATTCAAAGCCAAGGTCGGTAAGGCTATGATCAGAGTTGATATCTCCGAAAAACTATCCAGAAAGTTTGATCTCTAAATAACGAAGATTTTAGAGCACTCAATGTCGGTTTAGGCTCCTTCGATTAAGTCTGAAGTTGGAGAACCAATACGAAATAAGAATCGAGAAAGGTTGATCCCCCAATCGAATGCAATAAGCGTTTAGATTATGGGTCTCCTACTCTAAGATTTCTTCCAAATTCAAGAGCAATCCTCCACCATTTCTCTTCGAACATCTAAATAACGAAGATTCTGGAGATCTCAATGTCGGTTTAAGCATCTCCTATAAAGACTGAAATAGGAGCAACAATACGGAATAAGAATCGAGAAAGGTCGATCCCCCAATCGAAGGCAATGAGCGTTTAGATTATGGGTCTCCTACTCTCAGATTTCTTCCAAATTCAAGTGAAATCCTCCCCCATTTCTCTTCAAACATATTCCTACAGTTTCTCAATAAGATTACCCACAAGTTTCGAAATTAAATTGGGGATAAGAGTCGAATTCCTATCTACGATCTCTTTTCCTTCAAATTAAGGATTCCTCTAACTTCAGAGGAAGAAGTTGAGTAAACTTGATGAAGGAATTGAGAGTTGAAACGTCGTAGAACAAGCTACCCAAGAGATCAAAAATCTTGCGTTTTGAGTGAGTTGCATACTGAGTTCGATTTCTAGAAATTAAGGTCCTAGACTCAAAGACATTTCTCTAAACCAATTCCTTTAGCTTGAAGAAAGGATATGAAAGAGGTTCAATAAAGAAATAGGACCTTGAAACCCCTAGAATCGGCTACCAAATAGAAAAATCCTTTGTTTTTTCTCCAGCGATAAATCAGATTTTGGATGAACTTTGGAAGCAAATATCTTAGGCTACGATCTACGAGAAGGTATCAAATCAATCCCTAACCCTTTCTTGTAACACTCATCTTTAAGTTTCACAAAGAAATCAAGGAGAGAAATGCTGTAAATGTGGCTGTACAGGCCGAGTTTCAGATGGTGGCGATGTGAAAAATGCGCATCTTCTTCCTGTTTAGAGGAAGAAAACGATGATATGGCCAGTTCAACTAAACTATCCAAGTCAACTCAAAATTTGACCTTTTCTTGGGTTTTCTCAATTTTAACCCTATTCCAGATCGATTCTCATAAAAACATTATGGTTTCATAAACTAGACACAATAAGGAGTACGTGGAAGGAAATTTGAAGTAATTCAGATACTGGAAGCTCAAGAATAGAGGTCCCAAACGTCAGCGACGAGGCAAGTAGCCACCTTGGACTCTTTGTCAAGAAATACTTGTAGAAATCGCTTGGATTTTCATATGAACCCTAAACCAAGTATGAATTAAGAATATATGAAAAAAAAAAACCCAAAGAACCCTGAGTTAAGACCCTGAACCGATCAAATAGCTCGAGATTTAAGTAATGTTAAAATAACCCACTATATGAGCTCCGCTGCCCATCAAATTTTAATACTGAGCATATTATAGTATATTGAGGTTGGATATGAAATTTGGTGGTCATTGGATAAGGATAAGTAGGTAAACCAATAAACGGTGTGAAATGACCATAATGCCCCTAAAGAAATTTACCTTCAGCTCATGACCTAGATGACCTTCAAATGCTATGAAATTCATCAGTAGATCTTATTTTATAAAATTTTATATGAATCCTTATCCCAAGAGGTTATATAAGGTAATGAAGTTTGGGAGTTATTGGAAAACTTTAGTTAGCGAAACCAAGACATGGGAGAAAATGCTATCAATATGACTTTTGCCATGAAGCACGATGTTTATAAATTTTGTAGTCATTGTTGCCAATGTTTGCTGCACACAAAAAAAAAATAGGGATGTTAAATTTTTAAGTCACTTTTGGAAAGTATGGTAGATAAATTGGGTACTAAATTATTGTTTTCAACTGCATGTCATCTGAGGTGGTTATTGGTTAGAGCTATTATTTATAAGAATTTTAAGTCATAAATTGGGTAACAAATTATTGTTTTCAAATGCATGTCATCTTTAGATTAATGAGCTGGTTAATAGAACATTACGAGCATTGCTTAGGGCTATTATTTGTAAGAATATTAAGTCTTCGGACGAATATATGGCACTCATTGTTCTCTTTTTAAAGTTGTTTATGGATTTAATCCACTTACGTGTCTTGATTTGCTTTCTATCATCTAATATTTTTGTGAATAAAGCAGCCACAAGTAATGCAAATGAGATCAAAACATTGCATAAAGATGGGAATGAGACAATTGAGAAACAAAATTTCAATGTTGCTTCAAGAATTAACAAAGGACGAACTGAAATCATTTTTCAACCTAGTAACTGGGTTTGAATACATTTTCGCAAGGAGTGATTCTCATCTCAAAGGAAGACAAAGTTACATCCAAGAGGGGATGACCCTTATCAAGTCCTTTAAAGAATTAATAACAATGCATATAAAATGATCTTCCATGAGAATTTCAGCACATCCTACTTTCAATGTTGCTGACTCGAGTCCTATTGATGTAGGTGATGATTTTCTGATTCGAGGACGAATCCTTTTGAAGAGGAGGAAGATGATAAGGACCACGGTGTTCCAAATGTTCCAACTATACCTATTACACGATCCAAGGCTAAGAAGATTCAACAAGCATTCATTCTTCATCTACAAAATTGGATAGGCTCGGTTCAACTATTATTTCATGTGTTACAAGCTTATTAGATTGAGGAAGGACCATTTGGAGCTTCAGAAGTGAATATTTACACGGTTGAAGGAGCAGATGAAGTTGCAAGCATCATTACATGAGTTGTTAGAAAACATTATTTATTTTTAATTTCATAAAGTTTGTAATGGTAGAATTATCAAATTGACTTCATCTTTTGTGAAGATTCAAGGGGATCGAGATTAAATCCCGGCCACTAACTTCTTTTGTGGGGAGACTATAAATACCCACAAATTATTATGTAAAAATCAGATTTGTGATGAATGAAATTGATCTCTCAAGTTCAGAATTTTCCCTTCAAAATCTGAGCATCCTCTATGCCATTTATAAGTTTCATGTCATTCTTGTAGAATTGCATGTGAGCCATATAGTAAGCTTTGATATTGTGTGGTTGAGTGAAATTCTCAACTTTCTACTTATTTTTGGGATTTCTTTTCTCCATATTCATTGTAATATATCTTGATACAAACAAGTTTATTTTTCTAGGGAATGTATTAAGCACATGAATTTATTAATTACGGTGAACTTTTGTATAAAACGAAGTAAATACAAATGGAGTAACATGAGATAGAAGTAAACATAGTAATAAAAAGAAACTACATAAACTTAAAAAAAGTTAATCCCATTTTACAATATAAATATTGTTCCAAATAAAGTTTTGAAAACTAAAATAAAGAAAAAAAATAAAAATATTTTTCAAAAACTTAGTTTGGAGGGAAATTTT